>NC_084465.1:149336029-149639059 GCF_027409185.1 Cynocephalus volans
TGTATCAGACAAATGACTACTATCTAGACTATACAAAGGTTCTCCAAAAAGTTTGTTGAAAACAGAATTGAAAGATAATATGAATCTTTCCACAAACTTTTTGAAGTATTCTCGAATAAAGAACTCTCAAAACTCAACAGTAAAAAACCAAACGATCCTCCAATTAGATAATGGCCAAAAGACATGAAACATTTTAATGAAGAGGATTAGCCATTAGAAAAATGCAAATTAAAATCACAATAAGATGTCATTACGCACCTATGAGAGTGACTAAAATTAAAAAATAGTGACAACACCAAATGCAGTTGAGCATGCAGAGAAACTGAGTCACTCATATAATGCTGATAGGAATGTAAAATGGCACAGCTACTCTGGGAAACACTGGAAATTTCTTAAAAAACTAAACATACAACTACTTTATAACCAGCAGTTACGCTCATGGGCATTTATACCAGAGAAATGAAGTTATGTTTACATAAAAACATGTACAGAAATGTTTACAGCAGCTTTGCTGGCAATAGCCAAAAACTGGAAACAATCTAAATGTTCTTCAATGGGTGAATGGTTACACAGAACGCTACTCAGCAACAAAAGAATGAACTACTGACAGACAAAACAAACTTGATCAATCTCCAGAGAATTACGTTGAATGAAAAAGTCAATCCCCAAAGGCTGTATAAAGCATGATTCCTAGATGGTAGGTACAGGGGATCTCTCCATGTTATTTCTTACGACTGCTTATGAATCTACAATTATCTCAAAATGAAAAGTTTAATTAAAGAAGACTGATCAATAGTTATATAAGTCAGAAATATGAAAATCTCCTAGCAGGAACACAGGGGTTGGGGGTTTGGATACTGAATGGGAAGGGGCTCAAGTTTGATTGAGTGCATACATAAGTAAAAATTCATAAAGCCATGAAGTTAAGATTAGCAAAATTTACACACTTAATTATATGCCATGCCTCAATAAAAATTACTTTAAATTGCCATTTGATTATTAATCTTGTTAACTGTGATAATTGTATCAATTATGTACCAAAGTTTTAAATTTCCTATAAGTGTATCAACAACAAAACCATTAATTGTACCTTTAGCAGGAGCAGTTTGGGTGGCATGGTACAGCCACAAGCCATGCTAGAAGAGGTTACGAAGTAAGTGGAAATGAGGAAAGGTAGAGAAGTGAATACATACGAGGGTACTTCAAAAAGTTTGTGGAAAAATGGAATTAAAAGATAATATGAATCTTTCCACAAATTTTTTGAAGACTTCTTGTATAACTCGTTCCAGAGTTGCCAGTAAAGAAAAAAGGTGATAAAGTGATACACAGAGAGGCAGGGAGAGTTGAAAAGCTTTACTAAGATAGGAAAAACATCAGAAAACTTAAATGTTGATGGAAGAGACTTGATAAACAATGGGTCTAAAACAGTAGGAGCACAATACTATAATCTTTAGCACAAGGTTCATGAAAAAGTAGGAACAGCAAATATGAAGAGACTGCCCTTTGATAGGACAGGCAACACTTGCACTGTACTGGGGAACAGCTGATTGCTGATACAGGTGTTCTTACAGATTTGATGGCGGAAATAATAATAATACAAATAACAATAACAACCTCAGCTATATCTTATTGAATACTTACTGTGATAGATAGCCAGCTCTCAAGGTGGCCCCCAATAATCCTCAAATCCTGATATTCATACTCCTGTGTGTCTCCTCCCACACAGAAGAGTAATGAACTACGTAATCACTAGGATATGACAGTGTGTGACTTCCAAGATTAGGGCATAAAAGACAGTGCAGCTTCTATCATGTTCTCTCTTTGACTGCTCCAGCTAGGGAAAGCTAGTCACAACACACAAGCAGCAGTCATCAAGAGGCCCACCTAGCAGCACACGAGTGAGCTATCTCAAAAAGCAGTTCCTCCAGTCCCAGCTGAGCTTTCACAAGACTACAACCTCGCAAGAGACCCCAAACCTTTAGAACTGCCCACTGAGCAGCTTCTGACTTACTGACCCACTGAAACTGAGAGATCACAAATGTTTATTGTTTTAAGCCACAAAATTTGGGGGTGATTTATTAAGCAGTAATAGATACCTAATACACTTATTACGTGTCTCACCAACCCTGTGATCCCCACTTTTAAGATGAAGAAACTGAAACACACGGAGATTAAGTAATTTTCCCCAGTGATCACACAGCTGGCAAATGATATGGAACCCGACGCAAATTTAAAGCCAGCACTATTAACTACTGCACAGTATGTGCTCCCCAAAGCCGAAGTAGTTTCCATCTCAGGGCTTCCATTTTTGCTGTGAAGTAGAAGTCAAAGTTATCTGATAAGAGCAGGGGAAAGCAAATGAATCAGACAACTGAAGAAACTGGAAAAGATTTGAAACGGTTGCCAGGGAGAGTTAGGAAGACGAATGTCTAGAGAAATCTAATAGTATTTCCATACAGTGTGAAGGCCCAGGAGAGGTTAGGAGCCATGAACCTCCAGTACAGTCAATTTAAGATGACCATAATGAAGAGAATACAGAACTGCTTGCATATGTAAATATAAAATGTAATCTAAAGTGTGAAATTGCGGTGATGGCTGGATGGAATAGAAAATAACTGTCTGTCCCAATTCTCTTTAGTTCCATAACAAGCCACATATAGAAAAATTCCAGGAAACACTACATATATATTCTATGCCAGAGAATAACATGAAAACTGAAGAAAAGCCTACTAACATACACAATGATAAACTGACAGTGCTACTCCACATAACTGCCTTGATCTCAAACACCAGACGTTTGTCCACAGAATCTTCTTTTTTTCCTATTTCCATTTCAAAATGAACTATTAGCACCTGTGGACAGAATGTACTTCCAAGACAATCAGACCACACCTAAGAGGAGCCTTACAATTATTCACTGACTCAACTTGATGAATAATCAGACAACAGTGCTTTAGGCCAAAAATTTATTAATTTTTAAATTCACTTAAAATTAGACTTTTCCAAATGCAATCAATTTCAACTTCATGCACGTGCTTTTAAAATGACTTCACTTCATTTGAGAAATAAACATGCACAGGCCTAATCTCAAAAGAATTTTAGGTAAGGAAAAAAATAAAAATAAAAAATCAACCACGACACAAAATTTTTCCCTGGCTAGCACTCAACACAATCAAGTGTGGATACTTAGACACTTAAGACACAGAAGGATATGCATAAAGGTCTGTGAGCTCTATATTTTTTTGGTATTCAAGGCTAATAAACAAGTTTCAAAGAACAAAAGTGAGCAGTTAACATCCCAGTGACATCTTTCCTCATACAACCATTACTATCTGAAGATTTACTGGAAAAGAGTCAGAGTGAGTACAGGTAGAAAACAATAAAACTTTTTCTATTCATCACGGGGTAAGTTAGGTACATCATTTCTGCCTAAGCATAATCAATAGAAAAAAAATTTTTCTGCATTTAAAGTAGTTCTAGTCCTATAAGGGTATAAGAATAATTATGAAAACCACAAAGGGACCCTTTATGAACTCCACAGGTTATTTCACATAAAATCATGTATTCTGAAAATATAAAGCAAAACAAACAATTCTTAACTCTTACAAAGATTTTAATTAAAAGAAAACCTGTAAATTAATATTTTTATTGTGGTGGTACAAGTGTTTCATCATTCTATTTTTAATCTTACCCTTATCTGTTCAGTGGAGCTGCTGCTAAGCTCATCGCCAGATTCAGAATCTTGATGTATTCGTTCTGAGCCTTCTCCTGCTGAATCACAAGACTGTTCCTGGGAGAAGCTAGTTTTCTCTATGTCCAAGAATTCTGGACCAGGAAAGTGACCAAATAAGCGTGTCCTATTCTGGCTGGAAACTTTAGGAGAATGTGAGTCATTGTTAAACTTTCCGTTATTATGGGTCAGGTCCAGGCTTAGGTTGAGAGTCTGACCTGGATTATAATTGGGTCCAAAATTCTGATTGGCATCACGGATAAGACCTGTTCCTTGAACAGACAATGACGGCTTTCCAAAACTTGAAAGCTCAGGCAATTTGTTCACATTTTCTGTAGATCTCTGAAGATGCACACTCTGTATCATTTTCACAGAATTATTTGGCAGTCCAGCTGTCTGTTTAACAGGCGGCATTAGAGCTTTGCGAGTAATAACCTCTTTGACATACTGGGCTGGCACATAAAATGCCTTGGAATTCTCATCTGGTTTGACTTGCCACCAGTCGTCATTGGTCTTTTTCACCAAGAGGTACCGCTCCCCTTGTTTTATCACAATCTTTCTGTCCTTCGCTTCATATTCATAATCATATTCCACTTCAATATACGCTTGTCCTGGAACAATCTTCCCACTTCTGTCGGCCATTTTTATTCAATAATATTCACCTCTCAAAAAGGATGGTATGCCACATTATGGCTTTAAGGCTTGTTGGATTAATATAGCTATTTTATTAAATGGAGGAAGAGAATAAAGAAAAGTTAATGTAATCTGGATTTTATATTTACTCACAGGCCATTCAAAAAACATTACTTCAAACTCCAAACCCCAGAAAAGTAAACATGTGTCTAATACCATATGTACTGTCCTACATTAAAAACACTTTCATTCTAATTGTAATCTACATTTTTCAGTCATTTGTGACCAAAACCAACGACTGGAACAATAAATGCACTAACCAGCCAGTCACAACATTATCAAGAACAAGATCTAAGAAGAACTTTCCTACTTTCATGTCTACCTCAAACCTCCTTCACTTTCTTAGACTGGCTAATAATAATAACTAGTATGTATTAGGCACTTACCAAGGGCCAGGCATTTACCTAGGTTCACTACGTTCACTATCTAAGACTCCTTTTGAAATCATAACTGAACTCCAACGACCCTGTATTAACATTGTGGTCTTTATTTTCTAAAAAGCTCAAGAGCAGTGAGTTTTTTGAAAATTTTATGTTACCCTATTACATAATTTTAGTTTCCTAATTTAAAAAAAAGCATTGCTATTATCAGGCAACACACACATACAAAGAAAAGAAACTGCTAATTTACTTGGTTTCCCTCTTACCTCTACTCAGGGAGGCCACAATTCTTTTTAGGTTGAATTTCACAAACGTCAACAAATAACCCACTTTTTTATTTGTAAATGTTAAAAAACCCACCTCCTCCTCAATTCAAAGTCTATTAGGAACAGCCCTAAAATTGGCTTCAGAAATCTAGCATTTACTTTTATTTCTGTAACAATTCCAAAATATGTTAATACCTCATAGAACACAGTATTCAAGGTTCAAAGTGATAACAGAATCTTGATACTGCTACAACTTGAGTCAGAACCCAACTTTTGTAGGATAAACTGTGTTTCCCAAAAAGGTAGTTCAAGTCCTAATCCCAGGACCTGTGAATATAACTAACTTCACTTGGAAAAAGGGTCTTTGCAGATGTGATCAAGTTAAGACAAGTCGTATTTGATTAGGGTGGGCCCCAAAATCCAATGATTGGATTTATACAGAGAAGGAAATTTGGAGACAGTGAGGAGACACACAGAGCTACTAGCCAAGGAACACCAAGGAGTGTCAGCAACCACCAGAAGCTGGGAAGAGGCAAGTAAAGATTTTCCCCTAGGGCCTTCAGAGGGAGCACAGCCCTGCCAACACTTCGGTTTTGTACTTCTAGCCTCCAGGCCTGTGAGAAAATAAGCTCCTACTCTTTTAAGTCCCCCAGTTTGTGGTACTTTGTTACAGCAGCCACAGGAAACATACACTCAACCCATTGCTCAAGGATCCTAAGGCAAACACAGATTTACCAAAAATCTGTAAACCCAAGTTTCCATGACAACCTACTAATCTTCCTCAGCACCCAAGTATTGAGCATATTATGGTACCCTATATGCACACAGAAACAATTGTTCTCCTGAAGATGATTTTCTATGATAGAGAAAGCTCATAAGCCCAGCTGGTAAATACATTAGTTACTGATACAACTGCAGTAACTAAAATTTACTTTCTAGACAAACTACTTGAGAAACACATTTAATACAATACTGTTGTTTCAAAAAAAGAAAAAAACTTACCTTAGATGAAGGAGATATAAATATCTGGTACTACACTTAAACCTACCAAAAAAAAAAAAAAAAAGTTAATTAACTCCAACCAGGATTGCTTAAAGAAGGCTAAGAATATAATGTTGTTTACATTTTTAGAAGCATAACTATTTTAAAATAGCCATAGTGAACACAGGACAGTTTTATATATCATGATTGTAGTCAGCACCACCCTCTAAACATGTACAAACACATGAGGTTTCCTTTACCACTGCCCTCTCCTTGTTCATTTGCACTTTGTTTCAACTTCTTTCTGTCTCATTTTTTATTCTGATGAATGGAAATATCTTTTCCTTTTTTAAAAAAAATTTTGGGGGGAATATCTTTTTAAATTTCCGATTATAGTGAAACAAGTCAGGCACAGAAAGAGAAATACCACATGTTCTCACTTATTGGTGGGAGCTGAAGTTACAAAGTCTACAAAGCAAATCATGCCACCTTTGAAACATCTAGCTATTTTTATGTGACACTCACTGTGTCTTGGCAATGCAAAATAAGTAAAACTGAAATTGTGAGTTGGATACAAATGTGCTTTAAACATTCAACACATTTTTATTTTGTTTTTCTTCAAATATCAAGAATTTTCAAGTCTTTAAAAATTACCTCATATATTATAACAGAGAGCATTTGTTATATGGGAGATCATGGGAGTATAAAATCTCTAATAGTATTTTGAGAACTTTACCAGTTACATTACCCCAATTGCCTGTTAACTTGGCCCTATAAATGTTAAAATAAGGGTTTCTAAAAAAATAAATAAATAAATAAATAAATAAAACAAATTTCCGATTATATGAGAAACAACATTTGTAAAATTGTTAAGATGACAGAACTATTTTGCAAGTTTATGGTATTGAGTGGGTAAAGAGTATGGAAGCATACATTAAAGGTTACTGGGAATCATAACACATTTCCTCACAAATTACTAAATATAAATAGGGAAATACACCTTTACAATGGAGAGATCTGGCAGTCATTAGCTTAACCAAGTGATTAAACTTAGCAACACCAAAAGTGGGACAAACTGACCATATAAGCCAATATGATACAATAAAACATACACAATGTCACCTATGTTGTATTCTTATCATGTTTTACCTTAAGCAATTATTAGGAAACAATCAAATCCAGAATGTGAGACTTCTATTAGACAACAGTTCTAAACTCTTCAAAAAATCAACGTCATGAAAAATGAAAAAGAGAGATTCTTTTAGATTTAAAAGGACTATTGACACATAACAACCAAATCTACATGGTGGTTTAACAAGTACCAAAAACCTCCCTTATCCAAAATCTACTTCCTATCTCTATTTAGCCCTGCCAAATCAGCTCATCCCATGGTCTTTCCCACCACATTAAATAGAAATTCTAACCTTCCAAATGTTCAGCCTTTACCTTCATGCATTACCAGGACATTAGTCACTTAGAGCTTTAATACTTAACCTGCATAAATCTTTCACCACAACCTTTCAAAATTTCACACTGAAATACTTATCCTTGGATGACTTGAGTTTTACTTCCTTCTTTTCCAGGGAAGTCATACAATAACTTAAGAAATATCTTTGAAGATATGAAAATGAGTAAGGGAATAATGCAGCTACTTTTCAGAAGGTTACAGTAGCTCAGACATATTGTAATTGGTCAGACATATATCCATGGGAATGGGAGAAAAGGAAAGCATGAAGAATAACAAGGAAGCCGTATGATTTCACGCTAGTGGGAGAGAGACTGTGGGTCTGCAGAACAATGGGTTGTTTAAGGCCAGTCCACGGTCCAAGTGCAGTGGTGTTTACGGCTAACAGAGCACAACCAGTTACAGATTTCTCTGTTCCTCCTCCACTCCCTCTGCGTCACCTGACTAGCCTAAAAAAAAAGGCCAGTCCATGTTCAGTCTCTTTCTCTGCCAGGCATTATGACTCCACCTTCCCAGTGACTATAAAGATAAGTATGAAGGAGTTAGGGAGAAAGATAAGGAAGTCAGTTTCACTACGTTCAGTGTGAGACATTCAATCTTTTAGTCAAGGCAATGAGAAGTGGGAGAACAAGGGAGATGGAGAAGTAATCATTAAGACATCTATATAGAAAAGACACCTGCACATACCAAGATACCAAGGCAGATGAAACGAGCAAGGACACGGCAGGATAAAAGAATAGGAGCTAAAATAGATTTCCAGTCAATACTGGGGTGAGTGGTGGGGAACAAAGCTGGGAAGCCCCTAGAGAAACTATTAAATTTACAAATGTCTAGAAAGCCACATAGCAGGAATTATATATAAAAATCCAAAGTCTAGAAAAAGTTAGATAAAATGAAAATGAAAAGACCTAGGGCCGACCCCGTGGCTCACTCGGGAGAGTGCGGCGCTGGGAGCGCAGCAGCGCTCCCGCCGCGGGTTCGGATCCTATATAGGGATGGCCGGTTCGCTCACTGGCTGAGCACGGTCACAAAAAAGGACACAAAAAAAAAAAAAAAAAAAAAATGAAAAGACCTATTATAAATTATGAATTCAAAGAGAATTAAAACATTAAATCCCTGTCAGATGTATAGTTTGTAAATATTTTCTCCCATTCAGTAGGTTGTCTCTTCACTCTGTTGATTGTTTCCCTTACTGTACAGAAGATTTTTAGATTGATGTAATCCCATTTATCTATTTTTGCTTTTGTTATCTATGCTTTTGAGGTCTATCCAAAAAAGTCCTTGTTCAGACCAATCTTATGAAGCACGTCCCCAATGTTTTCTTCTGGTAGTTTGATAGTTTCAGGTATAACATTTAAAACTTTAATCCATTTTGAGTTGATTTTTGTATATGGTGAAGATAAGGGTCATTCTGCCGCATGTGGCTATACATCTGACAAGTGATTAATATATAAAATATATAAGAAACTCAAGGAACTCAATAAGAAAAAGAACAAATAACCTGATTTAAAAATGGCAAAAGATCTGAATAGACATTTCTCAAAAGAAGACATACAAATGGCCAAAAGATACATTGGGAAAAAAAAAAATGCTCAACATCACTAATCATCAGGGAAACGCAAATTAAAACCACAATGAGATATTATCTCACCCCAGTTAGAGTGGCTATTATCAAAAAGACAAAAAGTAACAAGTGTTGGTGAGGATGTGGAGAAAGGGGAACTCTCATATACTGTTGGTGGGACTGTATGATCCAGCAATCCCACTACTAGGTATATATTCAACGGAAATGAAATCAGTATGTCAAAGAGGTATCTGCAATCCCATGTTTACTGCAGCAATATTCACAAAAGCCAAGATATAGAATCAATCCAAGCCTTCATCAATGGATGAATGGATAAAGAAAATACAGTATATATACGATGGAATACTATTCAGCCATAAAAAAGAAAATCCTGCCATTCCCAACAACATGGATGAAACAGAGGACATTATTTAAGTGAAATAAGACAGGCACAGAAAGAGAAATACCACATGGATCTCACTTATACATGGAATATAAAAAAGTTGATCTCATAGAAGTAGAGAGTATAATCGTGGTTACCAGACGCTAGGTTGGTTGGGGTGAGAGGAGTGATGGGGAGATGTTGGTCAAAGGATACATAACTGTAGTCAAATAGGAAGAATAAATTTCAAGAGAGCTATTTTACAGCAAGGTGACTACAGTCAGTGATGATATATTGTATTCTGGAAAAATGTAAAGCATGTGCTCTCACCACAAAAATAGTTACGTGAGGTAATGAAATTGTTTATTAGCTAGATTAACCATTTCACAATGTATATATACTTCAAAACATCATGTTGTACATGATAAAAACATACAATATTTTCTGTCAATTTAAAAAAAGAAAAAGAAAAAAATGTGCTGATAATGCAGGAATGGAATAATGAAATAATTTACATTTAAAAAGAAGTCATTTAAACCTCTTAGAAATGATAAAAATAAATCAGGTAATTTCTCTTTTAAAAAAAGAAAACTAAAATAACTACAGGGTACTTCTAAAAACTTAGATCTACGTGAAAATTATCTGCAAATTAGTGAATGATTTATGCTATTTTTATTTGTAAAATAGGTTGTGTCAAAACGAAGGTTTACAGTTTTAATTTTGGTTTGATTGTTTCTTCCTCTATTCCCCAAACTGTGGATTCTTTTCTTTAGATTAGATTGAATACTGTTTATCCTGCTAGCTTATCCTCTCAAGTATTCTGGTTAGAATCTTGCTCATTCAACTACAATACTCTCCGAGCACAACATTCCTCTAATTGAAATCTATTCTCCACTCATCACCACAATCCTCCATCCATATTCACCCCACACACAACTACTAAGTACCCAACCACTAGTGTACATAAAATTTTTGCGTGTCTACTGCCCAGTACACGCACTGCTTTCATAAGCTGTTTCAAAAACACCCCACATTTTCATGCCCTGGACCAGTCTTCTTTTTCCTTCCTTATTCCAACCATTTCTTCCTCCTGTTTCAACAAGAACACAGACACACACACAGACAGACACACACACACACATGCATACATCTTTTACTTCTCCACCCCCAAGTCAGATTCAGAACTTTCTATCAAGCTATTTTATAATCAAATAGCCTCCTCCTTTACATCTGCCAATGTTTTTTATTTTCTTTTCCGTGTAAACTACTAAGAAGCCTACCACAAATTATATTCCTTCCCCTGGAACATCTGTTTTAACCAACTACATCTTTCAGCATAATATTCTTACAAGGTATACCAAAAAAAGTAAACGAGTGAACAATATCTTAAGAGAAATACAGTAAATGTATCCATAACTAATGAGTTTACAATTTAAATCCAATCTGGATATATGCAACTATTGATGCAATTCTAATACTGTGAGCAATAAAATATTAATATAGCGTCAAACACCTGATTCTTGGCGTTAAGTCCTCCAAATAATTTTTTAAAGTACTTGTTTAACATTACTAATCCTAAACAGGCTAAAGAAATCAATTAACCTTAATGAGCACAACAAAAAAGTAAAGAAAAATTCCAGAGTAAGTTCAAGTAGAAGAAACTATTCCACAGACTCATTTTGTAAGTTGTACACTTAACAAGAAATCATAGGCCACTATTAGACACTTAAAGTTTTCTCTTAGTGCACGATAACTGTCTTCTAAGAATAAGCAGATATACAGCACATATTGTACACAAACACTGATAGTCAACTCTGTACCCCACAAATATGTATAATCAATTAAGTTTTAAACTAAAAAAATCAAAAATAGGAGAAAAAAAAAGCAGATATAGAATATAAGACATTCCTCATCTCAATTTAAATAGGCTACCTAAAGAAGGAAAGGAAAATACAGTGATTAATATTATAAACCACTCTGGCCATAAAGGAAGAGCAGAAAGGACATAGGAACTAATCGGGTAACTGGAAAGCAGTAGAGAATACAATCGAGTGTAAACTGGCAAAGTAAATTCAAATCCTAAATCTGAAACAAAACTTAGGGAACAAAAGGAAGCATTTGGGGAAGCAAGCAGGTTTTAATAACAATGAAATTTGCCCCAGGCTCCCTGCTGGAATGAGGGCAGTGCCACAGGCCTCGCCCGCACCCCACTTTCTCCTCCATCCCCCCCCACCAACTGCTCTGAAACATCTTAGAATGTAAAAAAAATAATAATAATCAATAAACTTAAAAATGACATTTGCATGGGGTATTCTAGAAAGATTTGTGCTATGGAGTGTTAGTCAGAAATGGGATGTATGAATGACTTTTTCTTGGATTGTTACCAGATGAGGAAAATATTCCAATTTAGAATGGAAGAAATATGACCTTGGGTTTGGCAATGAATTTTTAGACACACCAAATTCACAGTCCATGAAAGTAAAAATTAATTTGAACTTTACTAAAATTAAAAACTTGTGCTCTGAAAGACACTGCTAGAAGAATGAAAACACGAACTACAGACAATGAGAAAATATTTGCAAATTATATATGTGATTAAAGACATATCCAAAATATGCAAAGAATTCTTAAAACTCAAAATTAGAACACAATTTTAAAAATGAATTAAGGATCTCAACAGAACCTCACCAAAGAAAATATACAGAGATACTGGTCTGGACAAAAAAGAAAAAAAAAGAAAGAAAATATACAGATGGCAAATAAGCATATGAAAAAATGGTCAACATCATATTATTAGGTAACTGCAAATCAAAACAACAATAAGATACCACTACAAACCTATCAGAATGGCTAAAATCCAAAAAACTGACAATACCAAATACTGGCAAGGGTGTAGAACAGCAACTCTCCTTCACTGCTGGTAGGAATGCAAAATGATTCAGTCACTTTGGAAGACAGTTTAGCAGTTTCTTGCAAAGCTAAATTCGGGCTTACCACATGATCCAACAATCACACTCCTACATATTTACTCAGATAAGTTGAAAACTTATGCCCACAAAAAGACTGGCATGCAGCTTTATTTACAACTGCCAAAAACTGGAAGCAACCAAGATATTCTTCAATAGGGGAAAGAATGAACAAACTGTGAGACATCTATACAACGAAATAGTATTCAGCAATAAAAAGAAATGAGTCCACACTGACCAGCCGTGAAAAATTTTAAAAAGAACTATATCTGGGCCTGGGGGGGACCCCAGGACCTATGCACTTTATTTCTGTCCTCTCCCACCTGAAGCTTCAGCTGAGAACTGTGTAAACTGCTGCCCCCCACCCCCATTCCACCCACAGTGCAATGTACCATCAATGCACATGTTTCAAAAAATTTTCTTCCTGCTGCTCAGCTTGGGCCATTTTGTTTTATATACTTAAAATTACATTTAAAAAAAGAAGAAAAAAAAGAAATGAACTATCAAACCACAAAAAAATGTAAATGAATCTTAATTATATATTGCTGATGATCTATGTGATAATGGATTAGACTTGGAGACATCAATATGCACTCAATTTTAGCTTACCGCAGATACAGGTGGCTATATAAATATTACAGATATGTGTACATATACTGTTTAGTAAACACACCCATATTTCCTTGCTGTCCGTAAAAATGACACCCTAGCAGCAACAAGCACACCTAGCACTCAGATTTGGTCTCTAATACCATCCTCCAAATAAAGGAACAAGGGCTGTTTGGAGAAATGAAAATGAGCATGCAGCATCTTGTACTGCCATATTTTTACTTCTCCCCCAATATGGATTTTAAGTGTTTGATTAAAATACTTATTTCCTAGACAACAGTATTCTGAAACTATAACTTAAATTAAAATTTATACCACGCATATCTAGCTGATACTCATATTAACATTTTACATTACACTATCCCATGTTTAAATAATTTAAATCAACTTACATTTTTTTGTTCTTTACTTTTAAACACTGCATTTATGGTGATTATGATGTGTTTTCCTCATCAAAACATAAATGACAATTATGTAAGAGGTACTAGGTCTCTTCATCATAAAAGGCTGTTATATCTTCAACCTCATTTTAACTTTTTTTTTTTGGCAGCTGGCCAGTATGGGGATCCAAACCCTTAACCTTGGTGTACCAGCACAATGCTCTAACCAAGTGAGCTAACCAGCAAGCCCATTTGGTTAGTTGGAGAAATAAATACTGACAAAGTCAGATACACAGCACAGCAGAAAGTGTGGAATCTAAAATATTCAAAAAATTTTCACAAACTCAATACTTTAGTAAAGAGTCCTGACCAAGCCCTTTCAGACCAAAAAAACACCAAGGACTAAGCTGGGTTTTAATTCCTTCAGATCTACTTTCACATACTAAGAGAGTTTTAATGTGACAATGTGAGATACCAAGAAGACACCCTATACCATAATTAGTAAAAAATCTAAGGAACAAAAAGAATTTTTTCTTGATCCAACAGGGTTAATACCCTTTTCCCTTCAGATTTTGTTATTTCGTTGAAAGCTAACTATATCCAAAATAGCTCAACGTTATTAACCTTCAAAATCATTCTTCTATGATGATAATTCTGCTTCTACATTTTTCAGGTTTCCCTTCTAAATACACTCCAATCAATGAATTCCTCCTTCTACACTCAAGACCCTCAAAGTGCTATATTTTAATTTCTTAACAAGAACTTTCTAAAATAATCAGTTTTAAAAAAACTGGAAGAAATTAACTTTTATTTCACGTAATTTTGACTTTGCCTCTGTGACCTCTCATCTTCCTTGCCTTATATTAACACCTTGCTTTTCCTTTGGGAAGGCACCCATGCCCATGGTCTTACAAAACTAAACATACTCTTAACATAGATCCAGCAATTGTGCTCCTTTACCCCAAAGACTTGAAAACTTATGTCCACACAAAAATGTGCACAAGAACACCCTCACAGATGCACCCAGAAATAATGTTTTATTAGCTACCTGAGCTTTCCTTATCACAGTGGAGTTGACACATGAAATTAACCATCATGGATTGTCCATATCTTCTGCATAGAAACACAACTGATTTTTACATATTGATCTCGTATCATGTGAATTTGCTGATTGGTTGATGAGCTTTAATAACTTTTTTGCAGATATCCAGCATATGGTTAAGAAAGCAGTTGCCACAATGTCTCTGATGAGGAAGGGTGCACGCCAGACACCATGAAAGTTCACAAAGAGGTAGTCCCCCTGATGCAGATGGAAATTCAAAGCCTGCTCAAAGACCTGATTGCAAGGACCCAGCAATAAAGGCACCACCTGTGTACTATGTGTACCTGACAGGAAGTGGTTTACAACTCACCGGCCGAGATACATGACAGTTAGCAGCTATCTCAAAGATGACTACTAAGTTCAAGATGAAGTCCGTTTATAAATAGAAAAGCTCATGCTGTTTCAGTCCCTGAATGATTCTCAAAAGTGTGGTTCCTGGACCAGCAGCATCAGAATCACCTGGAAACTTGTTAAAAATGCAAATTTTGTAGTTCTACCCATTACCTACTGAGTCAGAAAATATGCAATGGGGCCCAGTGATATGTATTAAGGTTTGAGAACCACTGCCTTCTTTGATTTCTCCTCCCAATCCCTGCAATACAGCAGTGGGTGAAACTGAGTGGGTGACTTGGCAAAACCACAAAAGTATTCACTGGAAAAAACTATTAGAATGCAGATTGTAGGCAGAGCACTGCTCCTACTGGGAATAATAGATATCACAGTTTTTGTCATTTTACTGTTGGAAATACAGAAATCTCTCTGTAGCTACAGCACATTTATCAAAGGTATTTAGAGTCATTCTTGTAGTAAGGTAATTTCTCTGCTCATACGCAGTGCTTCAAAAAGTTCATGGACGGATTTGTATTATTTATAGAAGTTTTTGTACAAACATTGGTAGTAATTCTTCATTAACTGTTGATAGAATTTACTATTAAGCCACTTGACACTAAAATTTTTTTGTGAAAAGATTTTTCATGAGTATTTTATTTTTAGTTATGACTCTTTATGTATTCTATTTCTTTATATATTTGTCTAATTATATGTTTTATTTCTCCAGTTTCCCTTCATAATTGGTGTCTATCTAGACATTTATTTCTATTTTTCAGTATTTCACAGAAATAGATTTTCCAGGCAGCTGACATGAAAAAGTCTAGAATAATAATATAGAATGAACATTTAGTCCAATCAATGAATGACTCCATATTCCCTCTGTTGTAGGGTGGAGAATGATTATAACTGCAGTACTTAATACTCATATTCATTGTGTAAAACTTATGACTTCCTGAATATAATAAAAATAGTAAAACTGTCACACAAAAAAACCAAAAAACCTGCACATGGATGTTTTATAGCAGCTTTATTCATAATTGCCAAAACTTAGAAGCAACCAAGATGCCCTTCAGTAAGCGAAAGGATAAACAAACTGAGATATCCATACAATAACATACTATTCAGCACTAAAAAGAAATGAGCTATCAAGCCATAATAAAATATGGAGGAAACGCAGGTGCATATTACTAAGTGAAAGAAGCCAAAGTGAAAAGGCTACATACCACGTGATTCCAATGCAATGACATTCTGGAAAGGGTAAAACTATAGAGACAGTAAAAACATAATGGTTGTCAGGGGTTGGGGGGAGGGGTGGATGTGTAAGTAGAGCACAAAGGATTTTTAGGGTAGTGAAATACTCTGTATAATACTGTAATGGTGGATACACATAATTATACTTTTGCCCAAACCCTTAGTAAAACACCAAGAATGAATGCTAATACAAATTATGAATTTTCAATGATAATGACGTGTCAATGTATGGTCATCAATTATAACAAATGTACTACTGTAGCAGAGGATGTTGATCATGGCAGAAGCTATGCTTGTGTGGGGCAAGGGGTCTATGGAATCTCTATACCTTCCTCTCAATTTTGCTATGAACCTAAAACTGCTCCAAAAAAGTCTTTTAAAAAAATTTATCCATGTAACTCACCATATTAGCAGATTTTTAAAATATCCATGTCATCATCTTGATAGATTCAGAAGCATCATTTGATAGAATCCTATATTCATTACTGAAAAAAATAATAACTAAGAATTAGATGGGAATTTCCTCAACTTGACAATGGGCACCTACGAAAAATCTAAACATTGTACTTAGTAGTGAAAAACTGAATGCTTTCCCCCTAAGACCAGGAAGAAAGAAAGGATTCAGCTCTCACCACTTCTCTCCACACTGGACTGTAGATTCTAGCCAGTGCAAGATAGCAAAAAAAAAGGGGCGGGGGGTAGTGAACATACAGAATGGAAATTAAGTAAAACGTTTTGTATTTGCAGATTACATGACATGATCCTTTATGTAGAAAATCCTAAGGAATATACAAAAGAGCCACTAGACCAATAACTGAATTTAGAAAGGTTTCATTACACACAAGTGTATTTCAAAAAGTTCATGAAAAGATTTGTATTATCTTTTAATTCTATTTTTCCATGAACTTTTTGAAGTACCCTCATGTAAGGTAAACATTAAAAAATCAAGTATATTTCCATATACTAGAAACAAGAAGTCAGAAATTGAAATTTAAAAATACCATACACGGCAACAGCACCAAATACTATGGAAAAGGGCAAAAGTGGTGTAAGACCTGTGTACTCAAAACTGCAAAAAACTGCTGAGGTATATTTTAAAAGACCTAAATAACTGGAAAAATATATGGTGATCATGGGTCAAAAGACTCAATATTGCTAAGATGTCAAGTATCCCACAATTCATTTATAAACTCACTGCAATCCAATTCATCATCCCAGAAGACTTTTCTAAAAAAGAAACTGACAAACTGATTCTAAAATTTATATAGAAAAGCAAAGGACCTAGAATAACCAAAAACAACTTTTAAAAAGAGTAACAAAGTTGGACGACTTACAGAACCTGATGCCAAGAATTATTATAAGGCTACAGTAATCAAGACCGTGTGGAACTGGCATACAAATATACACATGGATCAATAAAACAGAATAGAGAACCCAGAAATAGGCCAATACATATGTTCAATTAATTTTCAACAAAAATGAGAAAGCAATTCAATTGGGCAAGGATAATCTTTTCAACAAAATGTAACTGAACAACTAGAAAGTTATATTTCAGGGGAAAGGGGGGTCTTCACTACCTCATACCATACACAAAAATTAACTCAAAATGGATCACAGACTGAAATATAAGACCTAAAACTATATCACTTCTATAAGCAAATATAGGAAAAAGAATAGTGGCTATTAATTTAACAAAGATTTCTTTAATAGGGCACGAAAAGCATGAAAAAAATCAAATAGGATTTCATCAAAATTAAAAAGTTTTGCTCCTCAAAAGACACCATTAAGAAATTTAATAAACAAGCCAACAGACTTGGAGAACATATTTGCAAAACATCTCAACAAATAACTCGTATCTAGATTACATAACAAACTCTCACAAGTCAATAAGACGATGACAAATAACCCAATAAAAACCAGGATCTATAGATAGTAAATGAGCTCATGAAAAAATGCCCAACACCTTTAGTCATCAGAGAAATGCAAATTAAATCCACAAGGAAATACCACCACACATCTACTAGAATGGCTAAGACTGACCATACCAGAATTTTTGAGTTTGGCGGAAACTTAAAAATTTAAATATACATCTACCACACAACCCAAGGATTTCACTCCTAGGTATTTATCTAAGAAAAATGGAAGCACAAGGACACAACTTCACTTGTAACAACCGGAAACAACCCAAATGTCAATCAACAAGTGAATGGATAAACTAATTGTGATATATCCACACAATGGAATATCACTCAGCAATGAAAAGTAATGAACTACTAATATACATGACGAACTGGGTGAATCTCAAAATAATTCTGCAGAGTGAAAAAAATCCAGACAAAAAAAGAGTGCATACTATGTGAGTCCATCTGCATAAAATTCTAAAAAAATACAAACTCATTTATAGTGACAGAAAGCAGATCAGTAGTTGCCAGGGGACAAGGGGAACAAATTACAAAGAAGCTCAAGGAAAAGTTTGGGGTGCAATAGATATGTTCATTACCTTGATAATGGTAATGGTTTCACAAGTATGCACATATGTCAAAACTCATCGGGCCAGCCCCGTGGCTCACTCGGGAGAGTGTGGCGCTGGTAGCGCCAAGGCCGCGGGTTAGGGTCCTATATAGAGATGGCTGGTGCACTCAATGGCTGAGCGTGGTGTGGACCACACCATGCAGAGGGTTGCGATCCCCTTACCAGTCAAAAAAAAATTCATCAAATTACAAATTTAATATATGTGCAACCTGTTATACAGAAATGATACCTCAATAAAACTGTTAAAATAATGCAAATTAAAACTACCAGATATCACACCCAACTCCCAGAATGTCTTTAAAAAAATACGAAGAATATCCTGTATGGTAACGATACTGGAATTCTCATTCATTGCTGGTGGGAATGGAAAACGGTTCAGCAACTTTGGAAAACAATTTGGCAGTTTCTAATAATGTTAAAAATACACTTACCATATGCACCAGCAATCCCCCTCTTCTACATATTTACCCAAGGCAAATGCAAACATAAGTCCACGCAGAGGATTTACATGAACATTCATAATAACCAGAAATTGAAAACCACTAAAAGGCCTATCAACTGTGAGAATGCCTTAACAAAATGTGGTACATCCATCTGTAAAATAGGAAACAATACAAACCTCAAAAGATCCTTGTGAGAATGGAAAGAAAAAATGTGAGGAAAAAACAACATTCAGTAAGTTATAAAACATGATAAAGAGTATCACATTAATCACTGCTAACTCAAGGAAGCAAAGGTTGTGATACTAGAAAAATACAAATCATATAGTATGTAGCCTTATGTCTGGCTTGTTTCACTTGAAATAATGCTTTTGAGATTCATCCAGTTGTATGTATCATAGTTCATTCCTCTTTACTGTTTTTGTGTATGCATGTTATACCTCAATAAAACTGAATTTTTTTTAAAAAGCCCAATATATATATAGCAAAATACTGGTAATTTTCAGCCAGCTTTTAAAGATATTACTCTAATCTCATCATTTCCTAAATTCTGCTGTGTAAGAGAGAGAGAAAGAGCACAGAACTCAGGGTCAGAGGCCAGAAATTTAAATCTAGGCTTTTGCCATTTCTCAGCACCTTATCTGTAAAACAAAGGAAACAGTACAAACCTCAAAATACTGGAAAGAGAAAAGGAACTTTGTAAAGGATAAGACATAGTTAAATGACAGAGTATCCATATTAATCATTGCTTACTAAAGAAAGCAAAAGTTGTGAGAGTAGAACAATATTCAGAATGCAGTGATCACTTATAAAATTAGTCCCTCCTCAAAAGTCTTGTCTGTGCCTCTTGCTGTGTGATTTAACCTTATTTAACCTCCATGAGCTTCATTTTTTTCCATCTGTAAAATTGAGCTTATGAATAGTACATACCACATATTGGGAGAATTAAATGAGTAAATATGTGTAAAGTACTTGATACAGTGCCTGGCACATGCTAAATGCTTTATAAGTTTTAGCTCTCATTATAAAAACACTATTATTGCTACCCTATCAGACCCAAAGCTAGCCTCCACCTTGTCCAACCAAGCTGCAGTAGTGTTAAGACTTAACAACACTCATTCTCAAACTTTTAGTGAGCAATAGAATCATCTACAGAGCTTCTTTATTTTTTTTGGCAACTGGCCAGTAAGGGGATCTGAACCCATGACCTTGGTGTTACTAGCACCATGCTCTCCCAAGTGAGCTAACTGGCCAGCCCTCTTTTCTTTTTAACAAACTTTTTATTTTGGAAGAGTTTTAGATTAACAGAATTACTGCAAAGACAGTACAGAGTTCCCATATACCCCAGACCCACTTTCCTCTATTATTAGTACCTTACATTATGGTATATTTGTCATATTCAATAATTATGTATCAGTACACAATTCAGATTTCCTTAGTTTTCCCTAAATTTCATTTTTCTGTTCCATGATTCCATCCAGACCACCACAGACATTTTGTAGCCTATTCTAGAAAGTTTTCAAACCACAAATTACTGAGTCTCAACCCTAGATATTCTATTGACAGTAGTTCAAAACTGATGGGGGCCAAAAATTTACATTTCTAACAAGTCCCCAAGGGTTGGTGATGGATCCAATCCGAAAACATCTCCGGGGATGGTTCCCAGACCTCCCTCAGATACCAAATTCTGTGGATGCACAAGTCCCCAATATAAAATGGCACGGTATTTGCATATAACCTATGCATATCTTCCTGTATACTTTCAATCATTTCTACATTACTTAAAATATCTAATTCAATGTAAATGCTATATGAATAGTTGTTATACTGTATTGTTTAGGGAATAACAAAAGTCTGTTCATGTTCAGTACAGACACCATGTTTTTTCCAAATATTTTTGATCCACGGTTGATTTAACCAGGAACAGGAAACCCACAGATATGGAGGGATGTCTGCGCACTTAGAATAGCACTGGTCTAGATTTTAAACTCCAGAACTGTTGTTCAATACAGTAACCACTAGCCAAATGCAGCTATTGAGAATTTGAAATACGGCTAGTGTAAACTGAGATATGCTGTAAGTGTAAAGTAAACATGAGCCAGACAAACTCAGTCCAAAAAAAAAAAAAAGAATGCAAAATATCTCATTAAGAATTTTCATATTGATTACACGTTAAAATGAGATAAATAAATTTCACTTATTTTTTTTTCCACTTGTTTACTTTGTATAATTGTGAGTACTAGAAACTTTAAAATTACACAGGTGGCTGGCATTCTATTGAACCACTGTGGTCTGTAGTCTGGACAGAAGAACAGCACCCATATGACCCAAGGGCTTGGTAGAAGTGTGTGGAGTATAGATAAAGCAAATGTATTTCACAGGGCCTGGTTTTCAAAAGCCTTGCAGTTTAGCCTAACTTCTTAAAAGTACATATAAAATGTTAACGTTGCAAAAGACAGGAAATTTTCCCCAGGCTATAGTCTCTGCTGTAAGATAAAGAATTGTAACACAACAAGGTTGCTGGTTCAAAGACAGGTTACTGACTGATATGTAAAGATACTGGGAAATTGTGGTAAGGAGAGAGAATGTTTGCTAATATCAAGCTTTTGTTGGTGGATCGACTTAACTTCTTGTAAATTGCATTATGGAATGTCACCTTGCTTAGTTTACTGAATGTTACCAGCTTCTATTGTTAAACTTGTTAAACTATACTTTGCAAAAACCCCACCTATGTTCTCTTCCCGTAACTTCCTGATCTGGAGAATAAATGCAGGAAGAAAACCCCAATTCATGGTTAATTTCCCAAATGGAAGGAATGCCTCTCTCTTGAGGGTTCCAGGAGATTAACCCCTTCAGGTCTTCTCACTGCTCAGAAGAGATGGGCTTTGAGTAATCCCAGGGGAAGAGGGGTGACAAATCCGTGGGAGGCAAAGCAACAGAAGTGCAGGTGATTTCTACACACATTAAAGTTTGAGAAGCACTAGATTATCAACAGGGGCTGGGGGCGCTTAGATATTCAGCATTTGGCAATTCAGTTCAAAGAAAAAGCTAATCAACTGCAAGATATTTATTAAGTCAATGAAGGTAATACGGAAACGGCTGAATCACAGCAAAGCCACCCACCAAGGAGGCACGATGAGGCCAGTTAACTGCAGAAAAGAAAAAACCCAAGGATGGTTGCCCAATGGATTCCTCAAAAGAGGATAATGTGAAAAGGACGATTTGAAGTACAATAATGCTACGTGGTATCATCATACCTTTTCACACCTGATCCATTCTACAAAATAGTGTGCATCTGCAAACTCAAGTTGTTAAATAGAGGATAAAAGCTTAATTTCACTTTTCTCTCCCACTATATATTATAAAATGTAGTGCCCATTTTATCAGATAAATAAAATTTTAGTACTACTATTTAATAATTTTACAGATCACCTGTATTCACTGTTTTATTTCAGTCATTTTAAAAATTGTATTACCCTTATTCTCAGTAATGTCACTTGCATAACTTAAAGTAGTTAAATTTGTAAAGCTCACTTTCTATCAGCCTATTTTAAAGAGTTCTAAGCAGATACTTTCTAACTAATAAAAGAAAAGCCAAATAATTAATTAGAATTAAGATACTGGTTTTCTACAGCATTTACATATTTTAATTTGTGCTTCGCAGCAACTGGTGTAGTAAGTTAAAAGCCTAAGAATACATAAAGTATTGACACTTATATATGGACATATGGACAACTACCCTAAGTGGCATTATATTAAGAATCAATCAGTGAGCGGTCTTCTCCAGTTTCCACGGTTGATAAAGAACAGAAACCTACCAATACTGGAACATAGATGCACACAGAGTATTATCTGTTACATTACACTTTATTTTTCCCCAACAGAAACACCTTCGGAGCATTAAAGTAGCATGGAGCTACACGCAACCATGGGTCACACATTTGTGCAGATCTGGCTTTTCAGGTGCCATGGCTCAGGGTCACCCCATCATCGCCTGCTCTTAGGCACTGCTCTGGGCTCCCAAAACCCGGCTCTGAAACGTTTCCAAGGCAATTTTAAAACAAAGAGAAAAATACTGCGCCAGCAGCCAGACTGTCTACGCGGACCAGAAGACGTACAAAAAGATAACCCATTCCCTAATACACCTTTCTATTGATCAGGTAAGGAAAACTGGATATGGACAAATACATCCCTATGCCACCGTTTACCAACTTTCAAGTATGAGAAAGGTCTGGCTAGGGGCTAGATACTCTTCAACAATCTTTAACCGTAACATTCCGAGTCCTCCACAGTCTCACCTCTAGAAACTAAATGGCAGAATGTGAATCAGCGACTCCTCATTCAATGCTCCTTCCTCCACATTACTCCCCTTAGGAATGCGTGCCTAAAGTCAATAAAATCTACTTCCGTATGTATTAACCTTAAAGCAAGACACCACCAGTCATGTTATTAGAGAGTTAAGCTAGAACTTTCAATAAAGGTATACCTTAAACATTTTGCTTTATTGAGCCTTCGCAAATACATTCAAAACTACTGCTACAGTCCAAAGGAAAACATTACACGCCTCGAAAACCGAAGGCCGTGCCTCTTTCTCTAATGATGATCCTGTGGCCATTGCTTAGAGGGTCTGCAGTAACTTAAGACACAACATGGAAAGGACAGAAATTCTAGGAAGACAATCAACTATCCTGAGACAGCAGGAGGGAGGGCGGCACGCTGGTCAAGACGATTTTTTGAACTCAAGGACTTTGAGGAGATTCCTCTCCACGAGCCGGAGGGTAGCAAATGTGCATCCAGCAGGGGCGGGGAAGAAAGTGCCCTGTTTAAGGTCAACAGTCCAGGAGCGAGGCCCAGGTGGGCTCCCTGGGTGGGCGGTGATCTGCACACCCCCCCGGCCTGCACACCCCCCCGGCAGTTAGGGAGCGCGCACCGAGCGGTGGGAGGTGAGGCAGGGCGGCACCGGGACAGCCTTTTACACACCACACACACACACACACCCACACACACACACACACCCACACACACACACACACCCACACACACACACACACCCACACACACACACACCCACACACACACACACCCACACACACACACACCCACACACACACACACCCACGACACCCTCCTTCCTGGGGGCGGGGCGGGCAGGCGCACACAGGAAGTCAGGAAACCCAGGGGGCAGAGGAGCCACAACTTCGGGCCATTTAAACCCTCTCGCCCACGTCAGCCGATAAGACTGGCAACGGCCTGTCCTCCCCCGGCGCCCACCCCCGCGCCCGACCCTCTCGCCGCGCTCCCGGCCTCACCTCGCGCGCACCTCGGCGCCGACGCGCCTCCCCCCAACTCCGCCGCCCTCGGCGGGCACAGCCCGGGCCCCGCAGCGCCTTTGTGCAGCGCTCACTAACCCGCCCTCTGTCCCCAAGTACCCGTGCGCCGCCACCTTACCGAGGGCCCGGCGGCCTCGCGGCAGGCAGCTCCCTCTTCCACCAGCGCCGCGGCTGCGGGACGCCGAGCCGAGCCTGGCGAGCGCTCACACGCGGCGGCCGCGGCCGGCCCGTCCCCTCAGGCAGGTCTCCCGGGGAGGGTAAGTTGCAGGGCGCGTCGGAGCGCGCCGGCGCGGGGGCGGGGGCGGGGCTCACGTGACCGCGGGGGCGGGGCGGGGCTCACGTGACGGCCCAAGCCCGCCGGCCGGGCGCGCGGCCAAGTGACTGCCAGGGCAGGCGCCGGGTGAGGCGCCCCGGTGGATCCCGGAGGGGGCGGGGCCGCGGGAGGAAGGCGGAGGAGGCCGAAGGAGGCTGAGGGAGCCGGCGGCCAAGTGGGCTTAAGCACTTTGTAAACATGAAGTGGGAAGCGTTGAGAGAAAATGCTGGGGGAGAAAAGGGCGAACGGGACACGGAAGGAGTACCAGGATGGCAGGCTTGAAGCCCAGGGAAAGACAGCGGGACCGTGGGTTCTGCCAGCTCTCTTCCTCGGCCCCCTGGCCGGCTGGGACCTGCTGCCAGGCGTAAATTAGTCGTTCACGGGCCCGGAAAGCCCACTGGGAGACTCGAAAAAGTGCCACACGCTGCCACGGGGACGAAATGGAACTCTGGGGATACTGAGTGCATTACCGGCTCTGTGCATTACCGGAGCTGTCCTTAGCCGGGGCCACCAGGGCATAATGCTGGGCCAGCTGTGCACACTCAGAGCTAAGGAGGCCCCTGGGGACCTTGGAGCAGCCGCTCCACCTGACAAGCGGCTCAAGAGCAGTATGACCGCAAGTTCAGCATTCAGCCCTCCACGGGGCCTGCTGTATGCAAGCCCTGTGGGGGCCACAGTGTCATTGTCCAAAGTCATTCCAGTTTGCAGGGATTGCAGCGTGGCAGCATAGAACACGGAAGTTATAGGCATTGAAGGTGTTTGATGGTGATGCTGTGGCAGAAGGAGCTCTGCTGGAATGGAAATCAGGAAAGAGACCTGGCTTCTGCCATTAATTGTCACTTCACCTTTCTGGACCTCAGCTATCAAATGAGTGTTGTTTTTATCTTTGCATGTGCTATTCTCTTCGTTGGCACCCACTGTTTTTTCTGTCCTTCTCGGTTCCTAACGTGTTCCCTTTTCCATGCACTTGTTCGACATACGGAGTAATGCCTCTATGTGCTTCTGAATCTGTTTTCCATACAATCCCCTATGATCTCTTTCAAACACGAAACAAGGAGAGCGTGCAACAAGGAAACTGTTCTCTGATAGGAATTCCCTGATAGCGTTATCTTCCCTGCTCCCCAAACCTGAATTGGGCACACTTGGTTTCAGCAAGAGATGGAAGTAAACAGTTTACATACACTTGCTGATCTGCTTGTAATTCCACTTCCTATTTCACAACCTAATCTCAGATGATACCACAATGCCCACAGTATGCTGATCACTACCAACAGCAGATGGAAGCAGATAAAAAGAACTCACTTGCTAGTGTGCTGTTTTAAAAGGACCTGATGGAGAGCTATGAAATCATATGCAAAGTCCTCTAGTTAGTTTTTAAATAACACTTGTAGCATATGTCTGGCGCCTGTGCTCAGGATCTAAACAGATCCTGTTTTCAGGATTTTGACATTTAACTGGCTCCTTATGAAGTAGCAGAGAGTTCCAAAATGTAGAATTCAAATGTAAGCTCCACACATAGGCAGAAATTTGAGTCCGATTTGTTTGTGTAGGTATCTCAAATGCCTAAAAGCACTTGGCATATGATGGATGCACAAGAAATTCCTGTTGAATGTAGTTTTGATTGAAAATGAACTATAAGTTGCTGAATAAACTTGTCCTACTTTCTTCTAATTCTTTAATAGGCAACCTACTTTTCATTTTATACTAAGTGAAAAGCATAAAATTATATCTAGCATCACTATTTCGGCTAGGCTGTTAGGAAAACAAGAAATTTGGCAATATCTATCAAAATTACAAACGTATATATACTTAGAACCTCCAATTTCACTTCTAGGGATTTATCTCACAGATATACTTTCACACATGAGAAATGATCGGGTATTATTTCTTTGTAGTATTGTTGAGAATAGCAGTAGTCCATACACAGGACACTGTGTTGAGTATACCTTATCTGAAATTCTTAGGACCAGAAGTGTTCTGGATTTCAGATCTTTTCAAATTTTGAAGTATTTGCAGAATATATACCGGTTGAGCATCCTTAATCCAAGAATCTGAAATCCAAAATGCTCCAGTGAGCATTACTTTATTGATCATCATGTCAACATTCAAAAAGTTGTAAATTTTTGGATCAGAGATGCTCTACCTGTAGTTAAATTATGGTATATCTATACATTTGATCATTAGGCTGATTTTCATGTTAAGATCTCCATGATTTCTTCAAGTGGAAAGGGCAGAAAAATGGTGCAGAATAATATACTAGCTTGTGTATGCATTAAACTAGGACAAATTAACTGTTGGGGTATGAGAACTCAGTGGGTGGAAGGCATAGGCGATAAACTTTTCACTGTATTTATATTTAAACTTTTTGGTACTCAAACCCTGAGAATGATTTATTTATTAAAAAAAAGTAAAATTAAAATGTTTGATTTAAAATTTCTCTGGTATTCTTATTTTGTTATTTAAACATTCAGGTTTCACCTATCTTATAAGGTTACCTGATCATAATAAACATATCAGGTTAACTAGTACACATGTCAGACAAACTTTTTAAAAATGTAGAGTTGTTTTCATTAAGTTCAGATTGAATAATATCTGTTATTTACTGTAATAATTTAAGGTCCAGGTACTACATTTAAGTTGAGGCCTAATGTACATCTTATTAAATGTATGTAAATTTTCAAAAGCAATTTATTTTTCTTGAAGCAGAGCCTTGCTTGAACATGTTTTAATTTCACAAACCATTTTTTTTGTCTGCTAATTAAGGTCAAGAAAAATGTACTTCGGGGAAAACACTAAAGGCCTGTGTTTCTGTATCTACCCACTTGCCCACTTTGTAATGTCAACTGCTCATGTTTTTATGGGTTGCACAGATGCTCCGTAAACGGTTTTGCCTATGTTTCAGTATTTGATTATATTTACTTGTGGGTTTAATTTCCAAAAATCTCAGAGAATGATTATAATGACTACAATAGCAGGCAAATTTATGTACTATCTCTTTAAGGATTTTAAGAGCTTTATTAGAATTTTCTTATGAAATTTCGCTGTTTTCATTTTAAATTCACATGATCAGTTTTGTAACTTATACTCTTATTAAAGACAAGTGCAGGCATAAAGAATTAGTACTAAAGGGCTAATAGACAAATTGCCACTTGGAGCTTTTTTCCAAATTTATATAGCCTGGCTTGCCTAATACAAGAATATTAGTAATTGACACTCAAATTTAAACTCTGTAATCAGCCAATCAATAATTCAGATATATTTTAATTGATAATTTGTTCTGCTTGTATCCTCTAAATTAAACATACACTCATTTTAGTTTTACATATAACTCAGATATAGGCACTAAGTAAATGACCCTGAAATTATAAAAATCACTAATTAATAATTCACTATTTAACCCTACTTACACTGCATGAAAAACATTTACTATTTGTCACAATTAGGCAGTAAATAGTGTAATATTTCTATGTGAAACACAGCTAAAATAAAAATAATATTTCTTGATTCAAAGCTAAAGATGGACTGGCCAGTTAGCTCAGTTGGTTAGAGTGCAGTGTTATAACACTAAGGTCAGGGGTTCATATCCCCATACCAGCCAGCTGCCAAAAAAAATAAATATAAATAAATAGAGGTGCTTCCCTAATATTGGGAACAAGGCAAGGATGTCTGCTTTCACCTCGTTTAGTCAACATTGTACTAAAGGTTCTAGCAAGTATCTGGCAATAAGTAAATTTCTAAGGAAAACTTTATAAAAATTGATGTGATTTGGTACAATAGATGAAACATCCAGACAGTCACATTATTAAAATCCATGATTGGTATATCAGGGTGAGTGGGATAATTTACATTCCTATCAGGGCACAGTTTCCTTTTTGCATTCTTTCCTAGTCTTGATTTTAGAATGAGATCACAAGGAGACTATGGAAAATAGTCTCAGAAGCATACAGCTAAGATAGTTTTAGAAGCAAAACCTGGCATACAGTAGGTGGTCAGTAAATGAAAAAGTTGAAGTTCTGTGGAGTTTTTTCAACTCTTAGTAAAAGAATAATTTGTCATAAAGAAGTGGAAGATAGACCTTTACAAAATGATGCAGGTAGTAGAATATACCTCTTTCTTAGTTTGGGTTTCTCCAGAAGCCCACCTTGAGGCAAGGTTTAGTGTGCAGGTACTGTGTCTGGGAGTTGAAGGAGGCACCAGTAATGGCAGTGAGGAGGTGAGATAGGGAAGAAGGCAGGCAGTAAAGGGTATGGGCAACTGGAACTGAATCCTACTAGGGGAATTCTGGGAGCAGAAAGAGAATAACCTCTCTTCTACTTTCACATAAAATTTAGCAGCCCTAAGGTCAAACACAAATTTGATTTTGTGAGATTTTCAAACTGTATATGCATGAATGGAGCCAGCTATAATTGTATTTTCCTGACAATGCTGGATGATGCCTCCAGCTCCACAGGAGCAGGGGCCGATGCCACTTTTAGTTGAGTGCAATGGTTTGAATGTGTCCTGCAAAGTTCATGTGTTAGAAACTTAATCCCCAATGCAACAGTGTTGAGAGGTGAGACCTTTAAGAGGTGATTAAGTCATGAGGGCTCTGCCCTTATAAATGGATTAATGCCATTCTCACGGGAGTGGGTTAGTTATGGTGGAAGTGGGTTACTAATGAAAGAATGAGTTTGGCCCCTTTTCTCTTGACCTCTCTTGCTCTCTGGCCTTCCCCTTGGGATAACACAGCAAGAAGGGCCTCACCAGATGCTGGCACCTTGACATTGGGTTTCCCAGCCCCCAGAACAATGAGGAAATAAATTATTTTCTTTTTAAATTGCACAGTCTCAGGCATTCTGTTGTAGCAGCATGAAACAGACCAGGACAGTTGAGCATGTGAGATTTACATTGCTTGCAGTATGTGTACTGCCAGTTCTCCCTTATAATTGTATATAAGATTGGTTTGAACAATCAATCTTGGAGAATTTTCTCTATTCCACACTTAGGAGTAAGTATTTTGTTTTATGTGGTCAGGATGATGTTAAACATATTAGAACGTAAAAAAGCACACTTTCATCATTATTGCCACAATAAAGTATAACCCGCTTGTCATTTCCCAATGTCAATCCAAATGTGATAATATGACTACAAAACTATAAGTCAGAACCCTAGAAATTGTATCAACCAGGCTCCCTTGCTCCATGGCTTTTGGTTGGGAGGCACTGAGAGGAGACAGAGGGTGGAAGGAGAAAAAGGTTGGGGTACTTATTCCCCTCCACTCCCTGCCTTGCCGGGGTTCTGGAAGTGGCTGCTTACCTCCGCAGATGCAGTTCCCACTGGGCAGACCTTCTTTTATGGTTCCTGCTCCCCCTAGGCTACGTAACACTGGTCTTTGCCTCTTCCACTTGGAGGCCTAGAGGTGGGAATGGCTCCTGACGGTATTACTCTCTGAGTGCCTTTCCTTCCCCTTGGGGGTTCCCTTGACCCTGCCCACACCTCCGTGAATAGTCCCTTCATTATGTTCATTTTCATTAAATTCATTTGAGTGGATTTTTTTCTGACAGGACCCTGACTAATAAGCTTAGTTAACTGTTTTCCCAACCAGGAGCAGCTTAGACACATAACAGCTCTTTGATCAACATTTGTGCAACTGAAATGAAAAGGATTCCAAGAATTCCTCAGCAAAAAAGTAATAGCCAGCATCCTGAGGGCAAGGGAAATGGAAGGAGAAAAGCACTATATAAAAAGCAGCTCGAGACTTGCCGTGTCTGGACACATTTAGTGAAGGCGTTGAGCTTTTTGTGATGCTCTTTTTTTTTTTTAATTTTCCCAACTGCTCAACATCGTAATGTTCGTTTTGATGCTCCTCATTAATTGAGCTTTAGGGTTATCCTCCTAAAAGGTATTGCAAACCTCCCAAAAGTGAGATTTTTAAAACAAAAATACAGATTTGCAAGGAACCTCTTCTGCTCCCTCTCTGCTCTCATTGATGGCTGTAATCATTGAAACAGAAGAAGGAGAGGGACAGAATATCTTCTTACCATAGGCAGGTTCTCACATGTAAGAGTTTGCAATAAACACCAGCATATAAAAACCAGCCCCCGGGGCTGGCCTGTTAGCTCACTTGGTTAAAGAGTGGTGCTGATAACACCAAGGTGTAGGATTCAAACCCTGTACTGGCTAGCTGCTTTAAAAAAAAAAAAAAAAAAAGCTTCCTTATAAAATGCTGGTAATGCTTAAGGTATTCAAATTTGTTTCCTCAAATTCAAGCTTCCATAACTTAAAAAAAAATTAACACTTTTTACTTTTATTTCCACTTTGATATTATTTATTTTAATTTCTAAAAATGCAGTAAGCAATATCATGTCAATTACCATCCACTAGAAGGAATAAATTTTATGTAAAGGACTGAGTTCTATGGTAATATGGCAACTTGTCTAGTTAAGAAAAAAAGGACTCTACCAATTCTTTAGATCAACTTTGCATAGTTATTGAAGAACTTCAAGTATTAAAATTATTGAGGTTTTGGAAGGGAAAAAAATTCAACTTTCAAGGCACACCGTACTACATCTGTTGATATTATCATGACAGCATTTAGGTAGCTGTCATGGCAACCATAATTTAATCCTCCATTGGTGTCTTGGAACACCCAGGCACCCCAGGAAGTGAGGAGGTGATTCAGTAGGCGGCTCATTCCTGTCCTGGTGAGTCAGGAAAATACCAATGCTCTCACTCAGCGTTGCTAGAGGCACCATTATATGAGATATAAAATGCAACCACTATGTGATCTGTGACAATTTCCACAAGAGCAAAGTGTTGGCTTCCTTAGATATTCCTGTAAAGTCTATTTTCATTGATTTCCACACACATTTTCACTTGGTGCCTAATGTAGAGCCTTTATTTCTCTTCTTTTTGTCTTTTAGGCAAAACACAATATAGTGTTCACTTTCATCTTTGAGATGTAAGGTCAGTGAGAAAGCAAAACTTTAAACAGTTCTTTTTACTTCTTTAATGGTTCTGTTTGAAGGTTAGTGAGAGGAGATTGAAATTAATGCCTAACATGAGATATTTTTAGTCTTCATTTCCTGGTATAATGTCACAGAATCTAGAGTTGCTAGGACTCACAAATTCAAATCTAGAAGGTATGGTAAAGCTCCTATGCTTTGCATATTCTGTAAGATCTGGGAAATTTCACTGAACTACCTTTTGACTCTGAAACATCTACTGAATATCCACAGTGTGCTAAATTCTAAACATTTATTTTAACAAAAGGAATAAAAATAGGCAAATAATATGGTACTTTCAAAAAACACCAGGAAAGTTCTTGGCATGTAGAACTTTCTTACCATTTTTTTTTCTGTTTGATTAACTCTTTCTTACTATCCTGTGTGTGTGTGCATGCACGCATGTGTCTAGAGTGAAAGAGAGAATTTTGTATATTTAAATATATTTTAAATCCTATGTAGGTTGGGGGAAAATATATGGAAGAAAGCAAAAGTTACATAATAGTTAAAGAAACTGGGGGGAGAAAAAGAAAAAAACCTCTCCTTGATTTTGACAAATTGTCTGTTGGCTCACCATCTGAGCACACAGCTTCACTAGTGCCACTTATAATGATGTTTTTGAACCCTTAGCCGTTCATTTGAAAGTATCTCCTAATTTGGTTTCCTAGAGCTTCACACAAGTAAACCAACTTGCTGCCTGTTTTCCCAGTCTTTTATGTGTAAGATTCTCTAATACACTGATAATGAATTTCATTATTGCAATCCACATTATTTCTGTAGAGAGTTCCACACATTTTCACTTAAATGATTAACTGAAAAGAGGGGTAGATTCCTTTTTGTGATGTACTTCTCTTAAATCACAAAGATTCTGGAGTCCTTTTCCTTAGTGGCTAGCTAATAGATCTGCAACATAACCAGCGCCACTTTAGACAAGCCCAAGTACAAAACGGCACCGCCCACCTCCTCCCCTCCCCTCCCTCTTCCCTTTACTAGAAGCCCCCTGACTTAAACAGAAACCCCTTTTGCTTCCACAAGGACGCAGTTCTCCACCCGGATCCACATTAGCATAATGATCCTCCTTGATGGTATCAGCCAGCCTTGGTGCACTATATAAGCTCTACCACCCCCACACCTGGTGCTGTCTCCCATTTTCAGGGCACCCCCGGGCTGTCCTCCATTTTGAGCAAAGCCCTGCAGATTTCTTTCTTTAATAAAGCTTGAACAGTACCCGGCATCTTGGCCCACTTTCTTTCATTATGGTGCCGAAACCCGGGAAGGGTTTTGGCCGACGTTGTGGATGATCCCCTCTCTTGGGGTGATTGGCCCTTGGCTGCCCTTCCCGGACCTGCCGGAACCAGGTACACTCAGGACTCTCTCTCCTTTTGCTGTTTCAGACCAACACATCCAACACTGGCCTCAATCCAGGGTGAGTCAGTGGGTCTGTCCTGAGTATTTCTACGGTTCCCCTGACTACTCTACGACTTTGGTCTCTACAAAGCCCAGGCACCTGGCCGAGGGAACTCTTCTCGTGCCCCCAGCTATTGGAGGACACTCCTCTAGCCAGTTGGTGGCTTTTCTCTTGAAAAGAAGGTGGGCACCAAAGGGGACGCCCTTTGCTGGCACACTTCTTCTACCAGGACTGACTGCCCTTTCTCACTCTCTACACGGTATCCTCACAATCCAAACCTCCATACTCTATGCCCTTCGGCTGTCTCCTGGCCAATTTCTCGGCCTCCAGGGAGACATTAAAACTCAAATGCCTGTTACAATGGATCCCGGTGGCCACAAGATGGCACTCGATTTAGACACTCACCAAAGCGGCAAAAGCTGTAGAGGTTCCTTGTTCAGGCCTTTTCCTATCTCTGAATGCATTCTTCTCTCTGTCAAAACTGTCCTATGTGTTAAATTCTCCTAGCTCATGCTCAACCTCTCCTTCCAGACTCTGATCAATCTCCTGATCCATCATCCCTCCACATTTCTCTCTCTTCCCCACACCTGGCCTCCAGATGCTCATCCTCAGCCACTCAACTCCCCCTCTTCTCCCCTTCATCAGGTAACAACCCCGCCTCAGCTCCAGCTTTTTATAACCCTTCCGTGAAGTGGCTGGGATGGAAGGAATTGTCCAAATCCATGTACAGGGAGCAGGTCTGGATGGCTGCTCAGGTACATGCTCAAAAAAGTAGGCAGCCTGTGGGAGCTGTAGCTGTTCCTTGAACGAACCCAAATTGGAACTACCAAGCCAGCCACGGGGATTGGGATTTCCAGGATAACATGATTACACACCTACTTCACGGCCTCCAAAAGGCTACTCACAAGTCAGTCAATTATGACAAGCTTAGAGAAATCACATAGAGATGCACTGAAAATCCCAGCAAGTGCATAACCTGCCTCTCTGAGGATTTACATGAATACACATGTATAGATCCAAACTCCCCTACAGGCATGGCCCTCTTACACTCTGGTTTCGTTACCCAGTCAGCCCCTGATATTCAAAAAACTATAAAAGAGATCAGGCTAAATACCAGCTCCTGGCTAATGGCATCAGTGGCTCACATACTCCAAAGCTGGCTGCCTCTAGGGGCAAGCCACGCAAGAACTGCTTCAAATGCGGTCAACTGGGCCACTCGGCATGGGCCTGTCATAACCTGTCCTCACTGCAAAAGGCCAGGTCACTGGGGGATTGACCATGCCAATCACTAGAGAGGGAGTGGCCCAGTCCCCAATCTACAGCCTTTGGCTTCACAGCCATCTCTACCCGAGCTTCTCAGCTTTGCCCAGGAGGAGGACAGATGATGCCCAGGGCCTGAGGCCCCCACGGAGATCACCACGCGTGAGCCCATGGTAACTCGCCTCATAGCAGGTAAGCCAATCTCTTTTGTCATTGATACAGGGGACATTTACTCTACCCTTCCTGAGTATGCTGGACCAACAACCCTGTCCTCTATCTCAATAGTAGGGGTCACGGGATCAGAATACCACCCACGGATCACTCAATCCCTTTCCTGCACCCTACATCACACCCAATTCACACACAAATTCTTAATAAGGCCTCAATGCCCAGCCCCCTTACTGGGATGGGACATTCTTTTCAAATTCAAAGCTATTCTTACCCTAAACACTTTAACTCAAGCTGCAATACTCCTGTTACAGGCTGCCCCAGACCTGGCCCCTGGGGCTTCCACTTTCCCCTCCCCCTCAGACAAGGTTAATCCCTAGTGTGGCATGCTTCTTCTCCCTCCATTGCTATGTGCCATTCCCTTATCCTTGTTAAGTTGCTGAACCCCTCTTTGTTCTCTGATGTCCCACAATACCCCATCACTAACAAACACCTAATAGGCTTGAAACCCATCGTACACAAACTCCTTTCTTATCTCTCACGGCTCCCCCGCCCACCTGTCAACACACCCATCCTTCCAGTTATAAAGCCTCATGGCTCATACCATTTAGTACAGTACTAATCCTGACATGCACCATTCCCAAAAACTTACTGGGACAGTACTGCCTCAGGGGTTTCGTGATAGCCCCCACTTTCTGTCCAGGCCTTAGCTCAAGACTTATCTGAACTTCCCCCAACCTCTAGCACTTTAATACAATATGTGGATGACCTCCTCCTTTGTAGCCCCTCCTATGAGGATTCACAGGCCCACACTGCTGCTCTCCTTAATTTCCTGGCCTCCAGAGGATATCCACTGTCCTCAGCAAAGCCCAAATTTCTTCTCCTTCAGTTCAAGAGTCTAATTTCTGAACTCCCTACTCCTACCACAAAGGGTGAAATCCTTTCTTTCTTGGGGCTTGCAGGGTATCTTCACCTATGGATCCCCAACTTTGGCTGCTAGCAAAGCCACTTTACGGGGCAGCCAAAGGGAATCCTGCCATTCCTTTAGATCCCACAAAGCCCATTCATTCTCCTTTCCAGCCATTAAAAGCCACTCTCCTTGCAGCCCCAGCTCTATCTCTCTCAAACCTATCTCATCCTTTTATCCTATACGTCACCAAAACCCAAAGATTGGCAGTCAGGATTTTGGGACAAAAGGCAGTAGATATTTTCTCCCTGGTTACATACCTCTCTAAATAACTAGACACCACATCTCGAGAATGGGCCCCTGTTTACGGGCCTTGGCAGCAGCCGCCCTTTTACCATAAGAAAGCTCTAAACTAACTTTTAGACAACAGTCAAGACCTTCTCAGCCATAAGGCCAAGTCAATTCTCTCCCTTTCCCACCTACAACTTATTCACCTTACTTTCATTGAAAACTCCCAGTTCTCCTTTAAACCTTGCCCTCCCTTAAAATCAAGCCACTCTCATCCCAAAACACTCATGACCCTTAGAACGCAATTGCATGGAGGCTTTAGACCTCTTTCTCAATCCCTTTCCACACATCTCCCTGCATCCCATTACACGGTTCATAGATGGGAGCACCACCTCCACGCCCACCCCCCAGGTGGGTTATGCACTGGTAAATCTAACACAAGCTATTGAGGCTGCACAACTCCCAAAGGAGGTTGGGGTTATACACTGCAGAGGACACCAAACCTCCAACGACCCCATAGCCCAGGGAAACAAAGTGGCAGATCTAACCGCAAAACAGGCTGCTCAATCACCAGGCCCCCACTCTTCCTCTCTGCTCAGGTCCTTCTCGTGGCCCCTATGCCCTTATCCCAATACACACCCCAAGAAATACAACACCTCCAGTGGTTGGGAGCACAGAGAAAAGGCAACTGGTATACTCTCTCCGGTTGCTATGTCCTCCCTACTACACAAGCTGAGCAAATCCTTTTAGATTTCCATAATTCAGTTCACATAGGTTATGAACTCCTACTATGCCTTCTTCAGCCCTTATATTATTCTCCCCACAAAAGGACATGCTATCTTCTAACCTTAGCAGATACTTTTTCAGGCTGGATTGAGGCTTTTCCCTGCACTTCAGAGGATGCTACAGCAATAACACATGCTCTCACCTCAGAAATCATCCCTCATTTTGGCCTCCCCACCAGTCACTCACCTGCCTGTGGGCTGCCCCCTGCAAACCCACAGGCCTCAGCCCCCTCAAACTTATGTGTAGTAGGCCCTTGACCCTCACATCTCTCCCTTCCAGCTCGTTGCCTTTAGGCCAGTATCTCCCTACTCGTTTGCTCATTAGGGATCTTCTTTGGGAGCAGGCTAACCTTCTATTACCTCATCGTTTTCCCACCACCCTCTCAGACTTTAAACTGAGCCTAGGACAGCAAGTGTATATTAAAACCCGAATCCAAAAGCCTCTCTCGCCATGTGGGGAAGGGCCTTATACAGTACTTCTCGCCACCCCCACGGCAGTAAAAGTACTAGGAAAGGCCCCCTGGTATCACTTATCCTTGGTAAAACTAGCACCTGAGACTTTACCCAAAAATCTGTTAACACCAGGCCAGAGGGGTCCCCCTGCTCGACCCCCAACCCAACATCTCCTCACACTTCATCCATTTTAGGACCCACAAAACTGAAAATCTCCAGGACCTTCGCTCTTCCCCCAATCCCAGAAGAAGGATAATCTTTCCCCCAGCAATTATCCTCTCACTCTTGCAGGCCCGCTCCACGTCCTTCACACAAGAGCTACTATTATACTGTCTGTTCTAGTACTTGCTGCAGGATTGGCCAGTGCTGCCCCAAAAGAGTGTAACATTATGGGAAGATTTCTCCTGGCACTTCTTTACCTCCTATCAGTAGGATGCTTCTTAGCAATTTCATTGTGACAATGTTCCCTTTAGATTCTTTTGGCTCCCTCACCCTTCGCATCCTTCCCGTGTTTTTCCTTCTATCTCAATGCTCCCCCTTACCTGGAACATGGAGGTTCCAGGTCCGCAGGGACAATGCAGTCCTCAGCAAATCAGACTGACTCATCTGTCTCCCACTTTGTGAGAAACATTTTGTGGTCACCCCCTCCCTGTCAATGCAGCCTGCAATGTTTCCAGAAACGTCTCTTCACTTTCCTCTAATCTCACCTCAGTGGGGACTGTCAGCGTTGTGTGGGGCCTCCCCACACTCTGCCTCACTAACACCAAATGCTGCCACTCACTCACCCTCCTCATCCATGCCCTAAAACCAGAATATATTTCCTTTGTAAAACTACATTATCTTGTTCCTTCCCCCCAACATGATTTCTTGCATATTCTTTTGGCTCACCCTCCAGACAGATGGAGGGATGGAGACGGGACTGGGACTAACTTTGGCCCCCTCTCTCAGGAAGTGCCCCCGCTCCCGTAGGGCATTAATTGTACCTTTTAATTGGGGCAGGGACCCTTCCTGCAACTGGGACTGGCATAGTGGGCCCTGCTACTGCCTCTCAATTCTATCAAAAACTCTCAGAAGAACTAAGCATAGATAGCATCTCCTCCCTCCAGTGACAGGTCACCTCACTTGTGACAGTCGACAGTCACTTTACAGAACCATCGGCCCTTTACTTCCTTACAACCAAGAAGGGAGGCACCTGCCTCTTCTTGGGGGAGGAAGGCTTTTATTATGTAAATAAGTCCGGGGTGATCCAAAACAACTTCAACCATTTCACTGAACCCTTGGATGCTCTGGCTTATGACCCTGCTAGGGCCCCAAACTGTACTGGGACTCATCTGCTTTTTGGTCCCTGTCTCTTTTGGTGTTTCTGTAATTTCTTACAGGAACCAACCAAAAGGTTGCCGAATTGTCCCTGCAAGGAGGATATCAGCCCCTCAGAATCAGCGACCCTTCCTCAGAGGAATACAGCCTCTCCACATGAAACCAATACCCTGCCACCTAAATCTTTTATTTTTTCCATATCTTCACCCATCTCCAGCAGGAAGTAGCTTCAGAAGAATGAGACCTCTGTCCTTTATCCCTTTTTCCTATACTTAAAAGGCAGGAATAAGAGATCTGCAACATAACCAGCGCCACTTTAGGCAAGCCCAAGTACAAAATGGCACCACCCACCTCCTCCCCACCCCTCACCTTTCCCTTTACGAGAAGCCTCCTGACTTAAACAGAAACCCCTTTTGCTTCCACAAGGATGCAGTTCTCCACCCGGATCCACATTAGCATAATGACCCTCCTTGATGGTATCAGCCAGCCCTTGGTGCCCTGTATAAGCTCTACCAACCCCACACCTGGTGCTGTCCCCTATTTTCAGGGCAGCCCCGGGCTGTCCTCCATTTTGAGCACAGCCCTGCAGATTTCTTTCTTTAATAAAGCTTGAACGGTATCTGGTGTTTCAGCTCACTTTCTTTCATAACGAATATGTGTTTCTGCTCATATTAATCAATCTGTTGAAACCAGATTGCATACTCTCTGTCAAACTGGTTCCACTTCATCTCGGTGACCTTTGTTCTCCTGTGTGTTTGTAGTACTACACTGGCTGATAGAGAATGGTATTATGCTGCAAGTATGACTAAAAACAGGCTTCAGTTGGATTAAAATCTGCTGTTTCATGTTTATTTTTTAAAAGTTTTAGACCTAATGTTTGAAGTTTACAAAAATTCACATTCGGTTGTCAGAAAACTTTATTTATATATATATATATTCAGCCTATTTAAACTACTAGTTATTTTTACTATGATATAGAGTAAGACATGGGGGTGCTGGAAACAGTTTCTGTTAAAGATGATAAGGAAATAATATGGAATTCTTTACTTGATGGCGTTTGGTAGCTTTCTCCACAGGATGGGAGAGAGAGGCAGTAGCAGACAGATTTTTTGAGAGGATTCAGGACTCCCTGTAGTGTTCTAGCTCTGCCATTAACTAGCAGTGTCATCTTGTTATTGCCTCTCATGGCCTTGGTTTCCTCCTCTGTCAAATGAGAGGGTTGACTTGGGTGATTCTAAGATCCTATTCAGTCCCAATACTCCTTGATTGTCTTTATGACCTCAAGATATTTGACAAAGGAAATCATTTCTGGTTCTTGACTTATATTTTAAAGTAATATTTGCTACAATAATACTTAGCACGGCTCTTTTCATCCTCAAAATATTTTTCTCACGTAACCTAATCTTTATAAACTATCCCGTAGCTAGGAAGAGGAACCATTATTATCCCCACTTTTCAGATAGGGAAATTTAGGAAGGTTGCTTAATTGACCAAATGGAACAAAGGCAGTCAGAGAGTCATTATCAGTGTGTGAGTCCTATTTTACTGGTCTTAAGCCCTGCCACTGCCGGTGTGAGGCATGTTATTTGAGCCTGGGTCTGGCTATTCTCCAGTACCAAGAGTGAGAATAGTTCAGCTGATCCACATTCACTTCAAAGCCGGAGAGTCTCTAATTGATATCTCATTCCTGTACTTGCTATAATTGTATCCAAAAGAAAAATTGCACATAGAAGGGCCAACCTTTCAGGAAGTGGCTACAAGATAAAGGATGACATTCCATCAAGTTAAATTAAATTAAAATCACTTCTAATTAAATCATTTAAAAAAGATGAGCCTGGCCATGGAAACGTTTTGTGGAACGTGGCTTTGCAGTGACTCATGCTGAGATGTATTCCTGGTTTTATAGAATATACAATGAGTTGTTTGAAAAGTGGTCAGAACTCATAAAATGCAGTATTGAAATGAATACTGGGTTAGTTAAAGGAAAAGAGCCATTTTACCACAGTAACAGGAACTTTTATCTTTCTTGCTCTGCCTGGTTTCCTCTCCACATTGCTGTTTGAATGCTGAGTCTGGAATAGGGGAAGAATTCTGCAGTGTTGCATACAGGAGGCCTTTCTCTGGGCAGTGCTTGTTAGTTCTCTATGTAAATAGGAATAACAAAGGCCCCAAAAGATGAACAGACAAAGGACAAAGTAGACAATTCACAAAAGAGGAAATTCAGTTGTTTAACAAACAGTGAAAAAAGGTTGCGTCTCCCTAGTAATCAAAGATATGCAAATTAAAACACTAATAAGAGACCCCTTGCCAAAGTGTTTGGTTGTTTTTCATGATAATACTCATCGATGGCATCAGTGTGAAAGCTGCTTTTTTGCCCGTTGCTAGTAGCGGTGTTTACAATGGATTTAGCTCTGTTAAAAAGAAAACCGGCAGTGATACAAATCAAAATTAAAGCATTAAAAAATTTTATGCTTTTTAAACTAATAATTTTACTCTTGAGAATCCATTCTAAGTCTAAATATGGAGAGTATTTTATAAACTCTAGAGCATTCATCACAGTGCCTTTTGTAATAACAAAAGGAAACACTAAATAAATGCCAATAATACATTAAAGTATGGCTCATCCTACCAAAACACTGTGAAGCAATTAAAATTATTTTATGAAGTGTTTCTAATCACATGGGAAAATACATATGTTATCATGTAATGTGAGAAATTAGGTCATGACGGCTATGAAACAATTTTGAATAATAAACAGGATTTTAAAAAGATGAAAAAAACACTTCTTTTTAGGGAAAAAAACTATGGAAGAGAGTACACTAAAATGTTAATAGTAGCTGTCTTTAGATTGATAACTCTTTTTACTTTTATATATTTTTATATTGATCACTTAGAATATTTATAATGAAGACAAAATTATTTTTTTAAAAAAGCGAGATAAAAGGTTATAATTTATAGCCCCCTCTTAAAAAAAATTGTCTAAAGGAAATCTGTATTCCCTAGATCCCATCTCTTGTCACTGTTTTCTTTGTCATTTTGTTTTATGTAGATCTTCACTTATATTAAATAGAGACTTGATCTACTTACCAAAAGAAAATCCCTAGCAGTTTACTTAGAAGTCTTTTAAGAATGTGCCCTAATAAACAACTTTGTTTAGATTCTTTCCAATTTACTTTGAATTATTTAAAATTCTAACCCTTATCAAATGAGCTAGGATATAATTAAGAGTGACCGTGTTGTTACTTTTCAAAAAGAAAGAAAAGAAAATGGTAAAAGGAATGATAAAATTTGGTACTATTTAGTCTTCAAAAAGAACAGCATGGCCTTTATCAGAGAGATATTCAGTTATTAGAAAAAATAATGTAGAGCAAGAGAAAAAGACAGATATTTAATGGAGGGGAAAGTTCTTTTACATAAAGTCTGTCAAGGAATAAAATCGTACAGCAGTTCAGGACTATAGCAGCACACTGTCAATTATTTGAATGTGAGGGTAGAGCATTGGGTTGGATTTGTATTACACCACCTAAAATCAAAACCAAGTAGATATATTCAGTTAAACAGATTTTGACAGAGAAATGTGAAGTGTCAGCAGGATTCCTTATCAAGTCATGGTGAGGTTTCATCAGCAGTTCCTGCAGCTTCCTTTCCCCCTCTTTTTCCCTAAAATACTCTCTCTGAATTTATTCCTGTTATGAGGAATAAATTATCTTTTTGGTACTGAATCTGATTAATTCTACTTTAATATCAACAACTTCTCCAAGCAACCAGCTGTTCTACAATTCTGAAAACCAAAAAAAAAAGTAGCACATGGTGCAGCCCTCTCTGCTCTTCAATTTTGCATTAATAAATCAGAGATAAATGACGTGACCCTTTTATGACGGATATTGTCATCTCCTAACGTGCCAGATTTAGCCATCCATTATTTATCCTCTTCTCCTGGGACTCATGATTTTTCCCACATTACCACATTGCAAGCTCTCAGCCCTTTCAGTGCTCACACCCTGCACTGTTTTGTGTACATTCCATTCATCCTGCTCACCCATTATGGGTTATTGCCATCTGGTGGAAAAACAGGGTTGACTACCAGATGGTAGTTCTGAAATTCCAGAAGTGAAGTAGTTTTCATCGGGGGAAAATGCATTTATTTCTCTCACGCATATTTTGGGTTCTAAAACAAGGAGCATTTTTCTCTTTCATTTCACTTAGGCACATACGCAAGTTCTGCTGCTGAATAGAAGAAAGAATTGACTTTCTCTAAAGACCACATGAGAATAGTGCTTGTGAAAACATTGGGCCACATTTTTAAGTAACCCTGTGATCATAAAACAAAAGAAAAAATGAGAGCTAAAATGTCTCAACCGTTTCTCCCTTCACCAGGAAAAAATACAGTATTGGGTATTTTCTACTTGTACGTTCTATAACAGCATACTCGAGTCATTCGGCAATTTTAGGCTATGTTAGTTCTGAAAATGAGATTTATTCGTATTCACAATTTAGCATAGTCTTCAAAGTGACAGGATGAATATAAGCCCAAAATAATGAGGAGTTTCTCTTTCTCAAGTTGTCATAAAATTTACTAACACTATCACAAGTCTTTAAAATTTAAATTAAACACGATTGCAGGCCTGAGCTGCTCAAAACTGTCAACATTATAAAAGGCAGGGGGATTTTCTTAGTTCCTTTGGGCTGCTATAACAAAAAACCATAAATTGGGTGGTTTATGACAACAGAAATTTATTTCTCACAGTTCTGGAGTCTGGGAAGTTCAAGATCAAGGTACCAGCAGATCCAGTGTCTGATAAAGACTTGCTTTCCTCATAGATGGAACCTTCAAGCTGTGTCCTCACATGGTGAAAGGGGTGAACAAGCTCCCTTGGGCCCATGTCATAAAGGCACCAGTCTGATTAACAAGGGCTCCCCTTGGGCTTTAGGATTTCCGCATTTGAATTTTGGAGGGTGGCAAACGTTCAGACCATAGCAGGGATTGTTCCAGATAAAAAGAGATTAATGAGATATAATTATCAGATGCAGTGAGTGATTCTTAGCAGGAAAAGCGTTTCACAAAAATTCAATATCCTTTTATGATTTAAAAAAAAAAAACTTCTCGGTAAAACTCAAACTGTATACTTATTAAACAGTTTTCCATTTCCTCCTCCCCCAGCTCTTGATAACCAGCACTGCACTTTGTTTCTATTCGTATGACTACTTTAGATACTTCGTGTAAGTAGAACCACCCAGTACAGGTGGTACCTGACTTATGATGGTTCTAATTACAATTTTTCTAATTTACTATGGTGCAAAAGCAGTACGCATTCAGTAGAAACTGTGCTCTGAATTTTGATTTTTGATCTTTTCCCAGAATAGCGATATGTGGTATGACACTCTCTAGTAATGCTGAGCAGAGGCAGTGAGTCGCAGCTCCCAGTCAGCCCTGCAGTCCCAAGGGCAAACAATCATACTCTATAGTGTACTGTGTTGCCAGCATTTTTTGGATATTGTATTTTGTGTTTTCACATCCCATAATGCCTACAGAATGCCCATTTTTGACTTATGATATTTTCAGCTTATGATAGATTTGTTTACTGCTATATAACCCCATCATAAGTCCAGAAACATCTGTATTTGCCTTTTTGTGACTGGCTTATTTTACTTAGCATAATGTCCTCAAGGCTTATCCATCTTGTAGCACGTGACAGCATTTCCTTTTGTTCAGACTAAATAATATTTCATTGAATGCATATACCTATTTTTTTAATCCATTCATCTCTCGATGGACATTTGAGTTTCTTCCACCTCTTGCCTATTGTGAATAATGCTACAATAAACATGAGTATACAGGTATCTCTCTCAGATCCTGATTTTAAGTCTTTCATGTGTATATCCAAAAGTGGGATTTCTGGATTATATGGTAATTCTATTTTTAATTTTCTGAGGAAATGTGATATTCTTTTTAACAGTGGCTGTAACATTTCACATTCCCACTGACAGCACAGAAGGGTTCCAATTTCTTCACATCCTCATACAAATTTGTTATTTTGATTTTTGATAGGGGCCATTCTAATGAACATGGGGTGATATCTCATTGTGGTTTTGGTTTGCATTTTTCTAATGGTTGGTAATGTTGAGCATCTTTTTATATCTGTGCAAAGAGGGGGTTAGAATATAATACCCTCCAAACTGGGAAGGAATTTTGAGACCAGAAAATGAAACAGGCAAATCCATGTAATTTACAAAGAATTTTATTAAAGGGTAACTTACATACGGAGAGGTCACACACAGTAAATAATCAGATGTCTATAGCAGATGAGAGCTCTAACCCTCTGGCTTCAGGCAAAGCTTATATAGCAAAAGCATTATTACTAAAAATAACTTCAACAAAATAGCTGAAGAAAAATAAATTGGACTGAGGCCAGCAATGACAGAGCCACTGCCAGAAGTCCCTGGGCTCCTGAGCCATGAGGATGTGGCCACAGGCCTCATCCGCAAACCCCCACCATCTGCACCCAGGCCAGCAATGATGGAACTGCTGCCAGAAGCCCCAGGCTCCTGAGTCATGGGGGCTGGGGGTGCCGCAGGTCTCAGTCATGCCCCCCCCCATTGTCTGTACCCAGGCCAGCAAAGGAGCCAGCCATGGGCCACCCCTGCCACACCTTCCCTTTCCCTCTCTCCCTACCCACCTCCATAACATCCTAGAATGTAAAAATAAGTAAATAAGTAAAAATTAAAAAACCAGACAGAAAAGAAAAATAAATTGATAGCATTGCTCACCAGGTATCCTGTGATCTGTGAAGGAGTCTTGTGATGCTAGTGCACAAACGGGCTGGTGCCATAGTGGCTTAATTCATTTCTGCTGTTTATAACAAAATACCTGGAACTGGGTAATTTGTAAGAAAACAAAATTTATTACTTACAGTTTCAGAGGCTGGGAAGTCCAAAGTCCAGGGAACACAGCTGGTGAAGGTCTTGGTCGTGGCAACAGTGACCCAGGGGTCTCACATTGAAAGATGGTGGAAGCAGAGAGAGAGCAGACTAACCTCCTCACATGGGTTGCAACAAGTCATCTACTCCCTAAAGCCCGTGTTCCTGTTACACTTTTCCTAAGGTCTGTAATTGGCCAGTGAAACAAAGGATGAGTTCTAGCAGGAGTCACATGGCAGGTGTGGTACACAAGATGGAATCAGTCCTGTTTACCTCCCAGCAATATTTTCTTTGGAGAAATGTCTATTCAAGTTTTTTGCCCATTTTTTAATCAAGTTATTGGGTTTTTGTTTTCATTTATTGATTATTTTTGGTGTTGAGTTATAGGAGTTCTTTATATATTCTGGATATTAATCCCTTATCAAATATATAATTTGCAAATATTTTCTCCCATTTCATAGGTTGCTTTTTCACTCTGTTTGTTGTTTTTCTTTTGATACACAGTTTTTAAGTTTGATGTACAGATGCTCCTTGACTTATGGTGTGGTTACATTCAAATAAACACTTCATAAGTTGGAAGTGTCCTAAGTTACAGCTAACCTACCAAACATCATAGCTTAGATTAGCCTAACTTAAACATCCTCAGAACACTAAAATTAGCCTAAAGTTGGGCAAAATCATCTAATACAGAGCCTAATTCTATAATAAAGTGTTGAATATCTCATGTAATTTATTAAATACGATGCTGAAAGTGAAAAACAGAATGGTCATGTGGTTAGTCAAAGTATGGTTTTTACTGAATTGCTTTCACACCATCACAAAGTTGAAAAATTACAAGTTGAACAATTTTAAGTCAGGGACTGTCTGTAGTCCTTTCTGTCTTTTTCTGCTTTTGTTGCCTGTGTTTTTCAGTCATATGCAAAAAATCATTACCAAATTCAGTGTCATGAAGTTTTTCCCCTATGTTTTCTTCTAGGAGTTCTACACTTTTAGGTCTTATGTTTAGGTCTTTAATCCCTTTTAATTTCATTTTTGTATATGGCTTAAGGTAAAGGTTCACCTTTGTTCTTTTGCATGTGGATATCAAGTTTTCCCAATACCATTTTCTCAAGGAGGCTATTCTTTCCCCATTGAATGGTCTTGGCACTTTTGTTAAAGGTCATTTGACCATATGCATGAGTTTTTATTTTGGGGCTCTCTATTCTCCTATATTGGTCTAAATGTCTGTCTTTATGCCAGTAACGCACTGTTTTGATTACTGTAGTTTTGAAAGATGATTTGAAATCAGTAAGAACAAGGCCTCCAACTTTGTTCTTCTTTTTCAAGGTTATTACAGCTATTCAGGATCCCTTGAGATTTCATATGAATTTTAGTTTTTTGTTTTGGGTTTTTTTATTCTATTTTCACAAAAAAACCATATTGGGATTTTGGTAGGCAATGCATTGGATCTGTAGATTGCTTTGGGTAGTGTTGACATCTAGCAATACTAAGTCTTCCAATTCATGAATACAGGATGGCTTTCCATTTATTTAATTTGTTAAATTTCTTTTTTAATTTCTCTCAGCAATGATTTGTAGTTCACTGTGTGCATGTCTTTTACCTCCTTGGTTAAATTTATTCCTCATTATTTTGCTCTTTTTGATGTTATTGTGAATAGGATGGTTGTCTTGATTTCCTTTCCAGATTGTTCATTATTAGTGTATAGAAATGCAGGTGATTTTTGCATGATTTCATATCCTGCAACTTTACTGGATTTTTTTATTAATTCTAACAGGCTTTTTTTTTTAATGGATGTGCATGACTTAAGAGTTTTCTACATGTAAGATCTAGTCACTTGAAAACAGATAATTTCATTTTTTCCTTTCCAATTTGTATACCTTGTATTTCTTTTTCTTTCCTAATTTGCTCTGGCTAGGACTTCTAGTATTATGTTGGATAGAAGTGTCAAGAGTGGACATCCTTGCCTTGTTGTTGATCTTAGATGAAAAACTTTCAGTCTTTCACCATTGAGTATGATGTTAGCTATGGGTGTTTCATACAGGCCTTTATTATGTTAAGGTAGTTTTCTTCCATTCCTGGTTGTTGAGAGTTTTTAAAATGAAAGAATGTTGAATTTTGTCAAATGCTTTTTCTGCATCTGTTAAGATGATCATGTGGATTTTTCCTCTGCATTATGTTAATGTGATATATTATATTAATTGATTGTTTAATTTTTTTTTTTATTTTAAAAAATTTTTTTCCCTTTATTTTCTTTTATTTATTTATTTATTTATTTTTATTTTTATTTTTTTAAATTTTATTTTGTCGATATACATTGTAGCTGATTATTGCTCCCCATCACCAAAACCTCCCTCCCTTCTCCCTCCCCCCCTCCCCCCCAACAATGTCCTTTCTGTTTGCTTGTCGTATCAACTTCAAATAATTGTGGTTGTTATATCTTCTCCCCCCCCCCCCCGGTTTTTGTGTGTGTGTGTGTGTGTGTGTGTGGATACGGAAAATGTGGTACATCTACACAATGGAATACTACTCAGCTATAAAAACGAATGAAATACTGCCATTTGCAACAACATGGATGGACCTTGAGAGAATTATATTAAGTGAAACAAGTCAGGCACAGAAAGAGAAATACCACATGTTCTCACTTATTGGTGGGAGCTAAAAATTAATTGATTGTTTAATATTAAACCATCCTTGCATTCCAGGAATAAGTCCTACTTGATCATGGCATAGAATCTTTTTAAGGTGCCATTGAATTTTGTTTGAGGATTTTTGTATTGATATTCATAGGGATATTGGTTTGTAGTTTTCTTGGGATAATGATGGCCTCATAGAATAAGTTTGGAAGTGTCCCCTCCTCTTCTATTTTTTGGAAGAGTTTGATGAAGATTGGTATTAATTCTTTAAATGTTTGTTAGATTTCTCCAGTGAAGCCATCTGGTCATGGGCTTTTCTTTGTTGAGAGTTTTTTGATTACTGATTTTAGTTATAGTCAAGGAATTTTATTTCTTCATGATTTAGTCTTGGTAAGTTGTATGTTTCTAGGAATTTATTCATTTCTTCAAGGTTATTTTATTTGTTGTTGTGTAATTATTCATAGGAGTCTCTTATAATCTTTTTATTTATTTTTTATTCTTATTTTTTGTGTCCCTTTACCAATTTCTTATTAGCACCTGTACCCCTTTCCCACCTCTAGTGGCCTCAGTTCCATTCTCTCCTTCCTTTTCATTTCTGTGACATCATTTGTAATATCCCCTCTTTTATGTATGATTTTAGTTATTTGAATCTCTTCTGTCTTTTTTTCTTAGTTAATCTAGCTAAGTGATTATCAATTTTGTTGATCTTTGTAAAAAAAAAGCTCTTGGTTTTATTGATTTTTTTCAGTTTGTTTTCTATTCTCTATTTTGTTTATCTGTGCTATAATCTTTATTATTTATTTCCTCCTGATAACTTTGGGCTTAGTTTGTTGTTCTTCTTGTAGTTCAATTAGTATAAAGTTAGGTTGTTGATTCAAGATTTTTTTTTTTTAATGTAACCATTTACAATTATAAACTTCCCTCTTTGTGCTGTATCCCATGAGTTTGGGCATGTTGTGGTTTTGTTTCATCTATCTCGAGACAGTTTATAATTTCCTTTATGGTTTCTTCTTTGACCCATTGGTTGTTTGAGAGTGTGTTAATTTCCACCTATTTGTGAATTTTCCAGTTTTTCTTCTATTGATTTCTAGTTTCTTTCCATTGTGTTTGAAAAAGATACTTTGCATGACTTTAGTTTTATTCAATTTTTTAGACTTGTTTTTTGTCCTACCATATGGTCTATCCTGGAGAATGTTTTGTGTGCACATGAGAAGAATGTGTATTCTGCTGTTGCTGGGTGGAGTGTCCTATATATGTCTGTTAGGTCTAATTAGTCTATCATGTTGTTCAAATCCTCTGTTTCCTTATTGATCTTCTATCTGGTTGTTCTATTCATTATTGAAAATGAAGTTAAAATTTCCTACTATTATTGTATTGCTGTTTCTTCCTTCAATTCTGTCAAAGTGTTCATTGTATATATGAGCTCTGAGGTTTGGTGCATAAATATTTATAATTGTTAAATCTTCTTTTGAATTGACTTTTATCCTTATATAATGTCTTCCTTTTTCTCTTGTGACAGTGTTTGATTTAAAGTCTATTTTGTCTGATATTGGTATAGCCACTCCTGCTCTTTTTGGTTACCATTTGCATGGATTTTGGTTACTGTTGCTTTTAGTCTGTGTGTGTCCTTAGATCTAATGTGGGTCACTTATATACAGCATAGATTTGGATACTCTTTCTGTACACATTCACCAAATCTATGTCTTTTGATTTTGAAATTTAATTTATTTGCATCTAAAGAAATTAATGAAGGACCTACTTCCTTAATTGCTTTCTGTATGTCTCAAGGCTTTTTTAGTTCATCTTTTCTTGTCTTACTGTCTGCTTTTGAGTTTCATTGATTTTTTTTATAGTGAGATGCTTTGATTCCCTTCTCATTTCTTTTTGTGTCTTCTCTTTCTTTTGTCATTTTATTTTTTATTTTACTTTTCCAGCTTGAGGTATGATTGACAAATAAAAATGGTAAATATTTAAGTTGTGCAACATGATGATTTGATATATGTATACACTGTAAAATGGTTACCACAATCAAACTAAATAACATTATCCATCATACCACATAGTTACCATTTTATTTGTGTGTGTGTGTATGATAAGGACACTTAAGATCTACCCTCTTAGGACATTTTGAGTACACAGAACATTATTATTAACTATACTCATCACACTGTACTATAGATGTCCAGAATTTATTCATCTTATAACTGAAAGTTTGTACCCTTTGTCCAACATCTCCCCATTTCTACCACCCTTTAACCCAGCTAACCACATTCTACTCTATTTCTTTGATTTTGTCTATTTTTAGTCCATATATAACTGATATCATGTAGTACTTATTTTTCTGTGTCTGGCTTATTTCATTTAGCATAATGTCCTTAACTCTTTCATTTCCGGTATGTAATTTGAGTCCTCTCTCTTTTTTTTCTTAGTTGGCCTGACTAGAGGCTTACCAACTTTGTTCTTGTCAAAGAACTAGCTTTGGATTTTGTTGATTTTTCTCTATTGATTTTTTGTTTCCATTTTCATTGATTTCTGCTCTAATTTTTAAACTATATCTTTTCTTCTGCTTATCTTGGATTTAATTTGCTCTTTTTTTTTCTAGTTTTCTAAGGAAGAAGTTTAGACTGCTGATTTTAGATCTTTTTTCTTTTCAAACATATGCATTCAATGCTGTAAGTTTCCCATTAAACACTGCCTTTTCTGCACCCCACTAATTTTGATAAGTTGTATTTTCATTTTCATTCAGTTCTAGATATTTTTAAATGTTTTTTAAACATTTAGATTTTTTTTTTTTGGCCCATATTTTATTTAGAAGTATGTTGATTAATCTTCAAGTATTTTTGTGATTTACCAGTTATCTTTCTATTATTGATTCTAGTTTAATTCAATTTTGATCTATTTTAATTCTATTTTGGTCTATTTTGAACAGATACTGTATCATTTCTATTATTTAAATTTGTTAAGGTGTGTTGTATGGCCAAGAATGTGTGTTCCATCTTGGTCAATGTTTCATGTGAGCTTGGGAAGAATGTGTAACCTGCCGTTGTTAGATGAAGTAGTCTATTATACCCAGTTGATTGATGGTGCGGTTGAGTTTCAACTATGTCCCTATTGATTTTCTGTTTGCTGGATCTGTCCATTTCTGATAGAAGGGTGTTAAAGTCTCCAGTGATAATAGTGCACCCATTATTTTTTCTTGCAGTTCTATCATTTTTTTGCCTCATGTATTTTGATATACTGTTGTTGGGCACATACCCAATAAGGATTATGTCTTCTTGGAGTATTGACCCCCACTTAGCATTATGCAATGCCCCTATTTATCCTTGATAACTTTCCTTGCTCTGATGTGTACTCATTCTTAATTTCCCTCTATTCCCACTTTCTTTTGATTAGTGTTAGCTTAGTATATATTTACCCATTTTTTTACTTTTAATCTGTAAGTGACTTTATATTTAAAGTGTTTTTTGTAGACAACATATATTTGGGTCTTGTTATTTGATCCACTCTGACAATCTCAATCTTTTAATTGTTGTATTACAGCATTGATATTTAAAATGATTATTGATATATCTGGCTTAGTGTCTACCTTATTTATTACTATTTTCTATTTGTTACTCTTATTCTTTGTTTCCTTTTTCTGTGCTTTTTCTGCCTTTTATTGTTTTAATTGAGAAATTCATATGATTCCATTTTCTCTCTTTTTAGCATATTAATTATACTTCTTTTAACTTTTTTTAGTTGTTGCCCTAGATTTTGCACTATATGTTTACAACTAATGCAAGTCCACTTTCAAATAACACTCTACCACTTTACAAGTAGTGTAAGCCTTATAATGACAACATTTTTCTAATTCTTCCATCCTATCCCTTGTACCACTGCTATCATTTATTTTGCTTGTACATAAGCATACATAATCAAATACACTGCTGCTATTATTATTTTGAACAATCTGTTGTGTTAGATCAATTAAGAATAAGAAAATGAAGAGTTTTATTTTATCTTCATTTATTCCAATATTCTTCCTTTTTTAACGTAAATCTGATCTTCTGACCTGTATAATTTTCCTTCTCTCTGAAGAACTTCTTTTAAAATTTCTTACAAGGCATGTCTATTGGCAAAAAATTTCCTCTATTTTTTGTTTGTTTCAGAAAGTCTTTATTTCACCTTCAGTTTTGAAGAATAATTTCAAGGGCACAAAATTAAAGGTTTATGGTTACTATGAACTAAATGTTTGTGTCCTCGTAATATTGACATGTTGAAATCCTAATTATCAATGTGATGGTATTTGGAGATGGGAATTTTGGTAATTAGATCATGAGTTTAGAACCCTTATGATGGGATGAGTGCATTTATAAGGAGAGATAGGAAAGAGTTCTTTCTTGCATTCCCCCACCCATCCCAGCCATGTGAAGATGCAACATGTTGAGAAAAGAATGTCTGAGCTTGAGAATATGACAATAGAAACTCCCAAAACTGAAAACAAACAAACAAACAAACAAAAAAACCACATAGAAGGTAACTGTCTATAAGCCAGGAAGTGAGCCCTTACCAGACTCCAGATATGTTGGCACCTTGATATTGGACTTCACAGCCTTTAGAACTCTTAGAAATAAATATTTGTTGTTTAAGCCACCCAGTCTATGGTAGTTCTGTTATAGCAGCCCAAATGGACTAAGTCAGTGTTTTGGGTTTTTTTTTCTCTCAACACCTTAAATATTTTGCTCCACTCTGTTCTTACTTACATGGTTCTTGAGGAGAAGTTACATGTAATTCTTATCTTTGCTTCTCTATAGATAAGGTGTTTTTTCCTCTGGCTTCTTACAAGATTCTTTCTTTTTCTTTGATTTTCTGTAGTGTGAATATGATATGCCTAAATGTAGTCTTTTGGGCTTTTATCCTGCTTGGTGTGTTCTGAGCTTCCTGGATTTGTGGTTTGATATCTGACATTAATTTGCGAATATTCTCAGTTATTATTGGTTCCAATATTTCCTCTGTTTCTTTCTCTCTTTATCCCCTTTGTGTATTTCCATTACCCATATGTCACACCTTTTGTAGTTGTCCCACCATTCTTGGATATTCCAGTGTGGGGTTTTTTTTGTTTGTTTGTTTTGTTTTTTTCTGTTCAGTTTTGGGAGTTTCTGTTGTCATATTCACAAGCTCAGACATTCTTTCCTCAACATTGTTCAGTCTACTAATTAACCTATCAGAGGCATTCTTCATTTCTATTATAGTGTTTTTGATCTCTAGCATTTCTTTTTTATTTTCCTTAGAATTTTCATCTCTCTGCTTACAGTATCCATCTGTTCTTGCATGTTTTCTACTTTTTTCACTACATCCCTTAGCATATTAATTATAGTTTTTTTTAAAAATTCCTAATCTGATCATTGCACCATTCCTGCCACATCTGAGTCTGGTTTTGCTGCTGTTCAGTCTCCCCAAACTGTGTTTTTTACCTTTTAGTATGTCTTGTAGTTTTTTGTTGAAGGATGTCCATGATGTACTGGATAAAAGGAACTGCAGTAAAATAGGCCTTCAGTAATGTAGTGATAAGGTGCTGGGGGAAGGGCAGTGCTCTGTAGTTTTACAATTAGATCTCAGTCTTTTGGTGACCTTATCCACCTGGATTGTGGACTTCACCAGTGCTTCTCAGTCCCCACTCCTTAGGTGGGACAGGATACTTAGAATGGGGCTTGAGATGGATATTTCTTTCCCCTCACATGGAAGGCTAGAGCTGGCTGGAGCTGGGTAGTTTCCCTTCCCTAGGTCAATAAGGCTCTGATAAAACCCTAGAAACTAAAATAGTTTCTTCTGAGGACATGTTTGTTAAGAAGGACAGAATGCTCTGGCATATCTCTAAGTGGTTACTTTTTCCCACCCCTTGCCAGAAGCAAGAGAGTGTTTTGGTCTGATATTCCCTGTGAGAAGCTTTTAGAGCTTCTGGAGTAGAACTCACAAAAGCCCAGGGCCCCCTCTATGATTGGGTGCCCCTGGGGTTTTTCACTTTCAAATTTGTCCACACTGATTCTCCAGCAAATCATCAACTACACTTCAGTGGTTTTCCTATTCCAGCACTGGTTCCTGCTGAGGTTTCTGCTTGTGGATTTCTGCCCCAGTAAGTTGTGATTCTCTGTGTGATTCTCTCTGTATCTGTCTCTTCAATGATGAGGCAGCAGTTCGCCTCATATCTTCACTTCTCTGATTGATCTAAGAAGAACTGTTGATTTTTAAATTTGTTCAGCCTTTTACTTATAGTTGGGATGGAGTGATGACTTCTAAGCTCCTTAGATTCCAGACTAGAAATCAGAAGTTCCTATTATATATCTTCTACAGGTATATTCCTTATGGTTACCATGGGGATTACATAAAACATCTTAATGTCAGAAGAACTGATTTTAATCTGATAACACCTTAACTTCAATCACATACAAAAGCTCTACTTCTTTGCATCTCTACCCTGCCCACTTTATGTTATTAATGTCACAAACTGCATCTCTTTATATTGTGTAGTCATCAACATAGATTTATAGCTATTTTTTATGGTTTTGTCTTTTAAATTCTATATAAGAATTAAAAATGATTTATGTACGTATAATACAATACTACAGGATTCTATATTTATTTATATATTTACATTTACCAGGGAGCTGTGTAGTTTTGTATGGTTTCATGTTGCTGCATAGCTTCCTTTCATTTCGTCTTGAAGGACTCCCTTTAGCATTTTATGTAGAGCAGGTCTGATGGTGATGAACTCTCTCAGCCTTTATTTATCTGCAAACATCTTAATTTCTCCTTCATTTTGAAGGATGGTTTTGCCTGACATAGTATGCTTGGTTGGTGCTTTTTTTCTTTCAGCCCTTTGAATATATCATCCCACTCCCTTCTGGCCTGCAAGGTATCTGCTGAGAGTACCACTGATAATGTTATAGAAGCTCCCTTGCATGTAACAAGTCAATTTCTTTTGCTGCTTTCAAGATTCTGTCTTCGTCTTTGACTTTTTATTATAATGTGTCTCAATGTAGGTTTTCTGGGGTTTATCCTAGATGGAGTTTGTTGAGCTTATTGAAGTTGTATGTCTACTTTTGCCCTCAAATTTGGGAAATTTATAGTTAATACTTTCTCAAATAAGCTCTCTACCCCTTTCTCTTCTCCTTGTGGGACTCCCACATGCATATATTTATCTGTCTTATGGTGTCCTGTAAGTCCCTTAGGCTCTCTTCACTTTTATTCATTCTTTATGCTTTTTGTTCATCTGACTAAATAATTTCAAACAACCTCTCTCCAAGTTTACTGATTCTTTCTTCTGCTTGATCAAGTCTGCTATTGAGCCCCTCTAGTGAATTTTTCACAAGTTATTATATTCTTCATTTCCAGAATTTCTGTTTGGTTCTTTTTATACTATCTTTTTAAAATATATATTGTCATTTTGTTCATGGATCATTTTCCTGATTTCATTTAATTGTCTGTGTTCTCTCTTAGCTCACTGAGTACCTTTAAGATAGTTATTTTAAATTCTTTATTAGGTAAATCATAGTTCTTCATTTCCATAGATCCTAATTTCTGGAGATATCTTTTTCTTTTATTTGGCCATGTTTCCCTGTTTCTTTGTATGTCTTGTGATCTTTTGTGGAGATGTGGGCATTTGAAAAGACAGCCACCTCTTTCAGTCTTCAGAGACTGGCTATATACAAGGTTAGACCCTCACCTATCAGCCCTAGAGATTCTGGGATATCTCAAAACTTTTTTTTGGTTTGTGTCTTGTCTGGATTTGTGCATGCAATTTCCAAGTTAAAGAGGATTGCACCTGTTTCACATCATGAGCTTGTAGTCTCTTGCTCCGTCTAGTGTCTGTCTGTGGTACTTCAGTCTCCCTGGTGCTATAGCATGCTCAGTGCTGACCCTTATTTTCAGTGGCCCCCAACCTGACAACCAAACTATGCCAGTTTTTATCAGTGCTTGAAGTCAGGTAAAATAGACACCATTCCCTTGGGAAGTCTCCCTAAAACATTAAACAAACATTCTACTCTTCTCTCCCGTCCCTCCCCCCACCCCAAAGGACAAGCTGGAAGTGGAGTTTTCTCTCAATTGCACTGCACTGCTGTGGGAGGGAGAATGAGTTAGGGTAGGCAAAATGCAACAAACTTATCTACCTGCTTTGATGTGGCTCTTCTTGGCTTTGCATTTGCCTAGGTGCTGCAACCTGGTAACTGGTTTCTGAAGTTCTCATAAATGGAAATTTGTGCTGTATGTTGTTAAGTTGGTGTCTCTATGGGAGAACAAGGGCCTAGGACTTCTATCCCATCATCTTGCTGATATATTGACTTCTAAATCTTTATTTTTAGATGTAATTCAACACATTTATTTGAACCAAGAGCTGATCTTGCTGCAACTGAAAACTTACTTAACTGTTTCCATTGCCAGTAAGTAACTGAATTGGGATATCATCATTCAACTTTACAGTTGTTAAAAATTATAGAAGACCATCATTTTGGACTTGGTTCCTACACTAGGCTCCAACAGACCAGACTAAAAATCAAAATGGCATCATCCCTGCTAAGTTTCACTTCACTTAAGTTATGGTCTAACCTTCCCAAAAATCAGGAGAGAGAGAGAACAGCCAGCTTCCCCAAACAGGCCAGTTTAAATCTTCAGTGGGCACGGTAATGAAGTCCCACCTGCTTTAATGCTTATGCAAGAAGGATGCCTGAAGTAACCTGATATTAAATAATCAGTTATTTTTCATTGTTCTGTCTCCCTGTCCCCACCTTACAAGGAAAGTAACTTTGAAATGACCAACCCTCTTTTGTTCTTTGTTTCTACTTTCTCCTGCCTTTTCTGCCAACCTCCTCTGCTCAGCTCATTTTATTGACTGAAGTGTTGCCTGATTCTAGAATTACACTAAAGCCAATTGAGATCTTTAACTAAATTTGTTGTAATTTTGTTCTTTGACACAGTGATAATGAGAAGTCATGATTTTAATACTAAAGAAACATTAAGAAAATTCCAAGGGAGAAAGCTTTTAGTCCTATGTCTATGTTTTTGCTGTTGCTGTCGTTTCACAGTCATATGATCTTATGGACACAACACTGGAGCCAGGCCACTGAGGCTCTTATCCAAGCTCTACCACTTATAAGCTGAAGGTCTCTGAGCAGGTCATGTAATCTTTCTGGCTGTAGCTTCTTTATCTTTAAAATGGGAAAAATAAAATGACCCACCTTACAGTGTTGTTTAGAGAGTAAATGTTATGTAAATACTTGTTATTCTTGTTCCTGTTGTTGATTTGATTCACATAGAAAAAAGTATTACCTCAAAAATGAATTTAAACTTGATTTTTAGGACTGGCCAGTTAGCTCAGATGCTTAGAGTGCAGTGTTGGTATAACCAAGGTCAAGGGTTTAGATCCATGTACCTGCCAGCTGTCAAAAAAAAAATTGATTTTTAACTTGGGGAGAAAAAATGGAGAACTTATTAAAGTCACTGTTGTTCTTTTCTCATGAGTTCTTGATTTTTGACTCATATTAACAGAAAAGAATAATAATATCAGTAGAATAATGAGACAGTTGCACATACCCAATTATATTATGCATGCTAATCTTGAAATTAGTTTACTTTGCCTAGTACAATTTAGTGGAATGGATTAGACAAAGATCATGTATGCTGAGGAAGTAGAAGAGTAGATCATCTGGTGAGAAAAACTGGTTACAAATTGGTAAATGTTAATAATAATTGTTAACATTTGTTGGGTGTTCTCTGAGTGTTGGTCACTGTTCTAATCCCTTTACTTGTAGTAAAGTAACTCTTTTAAGTCTGACAGTACATCTAAGAGTAAATGATAATATTATCTCCATTTTGCATAGGAAGAAACTGAGGCCCTGAGTCGATAAACAACTTTCCCAAGATTAGATACCTAGTCACCAGCAAAGCCAGGATAATCCATGTGTGGAACACTGAGCACTGACTCTGCATGGTTAAGAAAAGAAGCATGTCATTAATTATCAAGGAATGTTAATTTGAAGGAATTTAAATGTAAGTTATTTTAATCAGTACAACACTGGTGCCAATTTGATTTCAGATGGTATTTTTCTTAAAGTTGAAGTATATAAATAGCTGGATGAGAAAAATGAATGTAGGACTATTTTAAAGGGGGTGTTTTTACATGATACAGGGCTTTTATTTCAGAACTCAGGTCATGTCATCAAGATAACTAGCCATTTTTCTGTGGATTGGGGTAAATATTCCTGCTTCTTAAGCTAATCTCTCCTTTAATTGATATGTTACTAATATGTCATTTGAATGATCTGTCTTTTTAAAGAATTCTTATAATTATTTTTTTAAGAGTCCTGAATTTGTGTGTATTTGTGTGTGTGTGTAGTTCTCAACTAGGGACAAACCCTCTGCCTCCTACCCAGAGATATTAGGCAATGTCTGGAGACAATTTTTATTGTCACCATTTGGGAGAGTGTGAGGTGCTACTCTTACTTAGTTGGTTGAGGCCAGAGGTGCTTCTAAATATCCTACAGTGCAAGGGACACAGGCCAGTCTCCCACGACAAAAAATGTACACAGTGCCTGGGTTGAGAAAACCCAATATGTGTGCATGCGTGTGTGTGTTTGTGTGTGTGTGTGTGTGTCATTTCTACAACATAGAGGTAAAAAAAGAAATAAATTTTAGATTATACTTAGTTTTCATATACAAATGCTGATTATCATTCAAGTATAATTGATTGCTTCCAAACATATTGTCACTTGGTAAGGTTCTATGAATATGTGTTAAGCAACTATTCTTTGCCAGGCACCATGCTAGACACTAGAGGTAGATATTATTCCTGCCATCATAGAACTTACTATACCTTCCTAAAGATCTGAACATTAATTTTCTTATGAGCCTATATTAGGTTATTTCAAAGTATGATATATCCAATAAAAAAAGGAGAAAGAAATTGGTTGTTGACTATCTTAAGATACAAATATAAAATTAAATTAAATTAAGAAAATATTAAATGAATTCAATGGAACTGCTCACTGTTGGCTTGAGTAGGCTATTAGAAAATGTTCAAAGTGTCACACCACTGGATTTTTTCCTCTTTTTCATTAGGGGATAAAGTTTTGCAGGTGTCATAGCTAAGAGTAGCTGTCTTTTAGAACACAGTGGAACATTACATTTAGAATTTTTTAAATAGTCTCTTCTAGTCACACTCTTCCTGTTTAGTGATACTGTTATTGTTATTCAGTAGTATGGCAGGGCTAACCTATTTATTTAGGAATGAGTATAGTAACTTAGAAGCACTCAAATTATTTATCCCCACTATGCCTGAAATTCTAGCACTTGACAGTAATTCATTTGGGTTAGGCATTATGTTTTCAAGCGTTCTTTATGAAAATGCAGATACTACAGAGAGAGGGAGAGAGAAAAGGAATGTAATGAAAAGTCATATTTGTGAAAGATTTTATTTTTACATTTTACTGCTTTGGGGAACTGGAAAGATATTAGTTGACTTGGAAAAATATGAGGGGGGAAAAGATTACAATTTATAAAATAGCAAGTGCAATATGGTATATAATATTCATATATATGAAGGTACTTCAAAAAGTTCATGGAAAATAGGATTAAAAGATAATATGAATCTTGTCATAACTTTTTGAAGTTCGCTCATCTACATGGTGGGATACCCACCAGAAGGCTGCTACACTCTGGTATGACTGTAGCAATATCTGTTATTCATGTACACAGACTCATGCACAGACACACACATGCACACACACATTTTGCTTTTTCTACAGTTAACATCCTATTTGCCTGTTTATATAAATATTTTATGTAGGTCAAAAAAGAAAGCGTCAAGGCCTCAAGTAGATTGAAGCACAGGCTGCACAAAGTGTTCCAGAGCTCGGGGAGGGGGAGGCATTTTAGCATAAGAGCACAAGTGTAGTCCACAAGTAATCCATAATGGAATCTCAGAGATCTAACTCCTGCAGATCTAATATGAAAGTTTTAATATCTGTTTCTCCTGACCACGCTATTAAACTTACACGAAATATAATGCATTGCTAGAGATGGTGGCATGGCTTTGTTTTGAGTCAGGGAATGGTGTCACTACATGCAAAGCAAATGATGAGGTTGTTTGCATGGCAGTTTGCAGTTGTATTCTGCTCAGCATGCAGAGTAAATACATAAGCCCTTTTTCAAAAGCTGTGCCACACTGGAAAGATTTCATGCTCAACAGAAATAGCTAAACCAAACTACACAGACATGTGCCCAAACAATCTGAAACCTTCCTAAAAGGAAGGCTACCATACATATTTCTAACAAAACCACTTTGTGGAGAATCACCTCAGTCTAATGGCTGAGAATTTTCCTAATGACATACTTTATTCAAATAAATGCAATATTAGAACTGGAGAATATAGAAATGTTTAAATTATAGCACATTTTTTGCAGGTAACAGCTTATAAAATACTGTAGAATAAACAGTGAAGATTACTCTGTTTCAGTGTAGTTATATATAATGTTTCACTTTACGTAGTCCACTGGACTACAAGAAGCAACTCGTTTCAACAAGCATTGGTCAAGTACCTACTATGTTTCAACTGCTTGCTTCTTGGAGATACAAAGACAAATAAGCTATTAACTGTGTACACGAGGGCTTAGAGTTCAGTGGGGGAACAAAGCTCTATGTTGTGTGTATGACTCCAGTGAACACAGGGCAGGGATGCTGATGTGGGGATGGGTGTGGGGAAGGTTTAGGAGGAGATAATGCTGGACTGACCCTTGCCAGGCAGATAGGGTGGAAGGGAAAGACATTTCAAAGTAACCTACAAGCACAGAGACATGCAAGAGCCCAGAGTTTAAATAACTGCAAAGAGTTGCAAAAGACTGAACTGGACTTCTGCTTCTGGCCAAGATGGAGTGACAGAGACTGGATTTACCCTTCCATCTGAAACAACGGAAAAAACAGACAAAATATGTAAAACGACAGGTTTCAGACACCGCACACCAGGCAGAAGAGGACAGTGATTCCTGGGAGAGGGTAAATAAGTGAGGTGAGCCCTGTGATTATCCCAGCTTTCTGCCTGGACAGAGGTTCCAGGGTGCAGCTTAGAGAGGGCGAGCCTTTGTGGAGCCTGGGAGTCCAGGCAGGCCATGGCATCTTGAATTCACAGGGCAGAGTACCAGGCAGGAGAGAGTTGCACAGAGAGAGAGAGTTCCAGAAATCTTCAGAAGGCTCTGTTGAGCTTCAGCTAAGAATTGCTAAGTGCCTGGGTGGGGAACTACTCAAGGCTGGAGAAAGTACCGCTGGATCAGAGCAGAGCGAATACTCCTTGAATGAAAACCCTTGTAATTCATAGGGCATCAGGTAGAGTACTCAAAAATCATTGCCTTCATAGTGTGGCAAAATTAGGTCTCAAATAAAGCTTTCTCTGATCCTGCTTCACAAAACTTAAAAGAAGCTTCAAAAAAATTAAACTGTTTCTAAGTATGTAACTGCTTCCCAGAATAAAGCTCAAAAAAATATTTATAGGAATAGGAAAATAACCAGCACCTAAGAAGGTGAAAGTCACAATGTCTGGTGTCCAATAAAAAATTACCAAGCATGCAAACAAGCAGGGAAATATGAGTAATAATCAGGAGAGAGATTAGTCATTAGAAACAACCCAGAACTGACACAGACATTAAATTGGACAAAGATAGAATTAGTAGACAAAGATAGTTAAAAGCAATTTATTAACTCAGCTATTATAAACAGTTATTGTAACTATATTCCATATATTTAAGACTCTAAAGAAAAGATTGAGTATGTTAAGTAGAGAAATGGACAATATTTTAAAAACTGAACTTCTAGATATGAAAAATATAATTTCCACACTGAAAAATATACTGGATGGTATTAATAGCAGATTAGATAAGGCAGAAGAGATAAATAGTAAATTTGAATACATAGCAATCAAAACCATCCAAAATGAAATACAGGGAGAAAAAAAGGTTGAAAGCAAAGTGAACAGAGCATCAGCATGCCATGGGACAACTTCAAATTGCATACATTGCAACCCTGTACCTGAGACCAAAATTGACTGTTCTGTGGGGTGGACACCTTGACCTTGACTGGGCCAGTGAGTTTCTTCCTCGGAATTTTGAATTTAGGACCCAAAGAGAATCAAGCTAATCTCACTCTCAGTGGCTGACACAGGAACATAGAAATCTTTGTGTTTCCCACCAAGACTAAGAAGCAGAAATCATCAGTCTGTAACAAGGGGAGAAAAGAAACAGAGAAAAGTAGACATATAATTTGGAAAGATAAATTGAGGTGTCCAGGTCCTGGTTCCATTCGTTTCTGAGCCTAGCTGTGTCCCTGTGCTGTTCAGCTTCTCCTCAGATTCCATGAAATATGGGTTTTTGTCACATACAATGAAAAAGCCTTAACTTACGTAGAGATGATGCATTCGACTTTGGACATGTTAAGTTTGGAGTGTTTGTGGGATATCAATGTGGAAACGTCCATTAGGCAGGTGAATAGACTTATCTGAAGCTCAGAAAACAGAAAATGTGTGCCCCAAATTTCTTGTATCCATCTATAGGCATTACTTAAATCCATGGGAATATATGAAATTAACTACGGAAAATATAAAGAGGGAGACAAAAATGAAGTCAAGGATGGGACCTGGGAAAAAGCAACTAAAGAGACAAAAGGAGAAGACATCCAGGGGAAGATGGAGAAGGAGCATCAGCCAAGGTAAGACAAGAGAACACGATGTTGAGGAAATGAAAGGAGGGGAGAATTTAAAGAAAAGGGAAATTGGTAACAGTGTCGAATCCCTAAAGGACCTAAAGCATTCCTGACCCCTGATTGTAACCACCAACTTCCTGTGTGTCTAACCTTACTTCTTTTTTTTTTTCTGCCCATATTTACCACACCCATGTCCATATTTCCCTGTTTCTGACCTCAACATGCTAACTTAACCATTATTAGTCTCATTTAGGATACTTTGATTTTGGCAATCTTAACCCTACATTATTCTACAATACTTGACAAGAATTGAAGACCCTGTCAAAGCCAATCAACAGGGAGGGGCTGAGCCCTTCTCCCTACAATAATTGTATGTCAACATGACTGGACAAGTGAAGGAAAGAACTGGAGGAGAATGTATGGTTTCCATAAGAGGAAATCGAGCTTCATCAGTCTATTAAAGCTTGTTTAGGAGGCGCAGATGCATATGGACAAAAGTTCGTGAATGGTGTCTATTATGATTTTCAAAAAGCTTTTCACCAAGTTCCACACAAAAGACTGTTTCAGAAATTGAGTGATCATGGTGTGGTGAGAACTGGTGTAATGCATGGGAAAGTTGCTTAGAGACAAGAAGCAATGGTTTAGGATAAAAGGGCACTTTTTGGAAAAGGAGTGCAAACATTGACATTCCCCTGTGACTAGCCTTGTTTAATATTTTTACGAATTATTTGGGGGAGGGAAGGCACAATGCCACTACGTTCTTCTGATGAATAAAAAGCCCAAGTATATAGGAATAATCTGAAGTTAGTATGAGGCTATGTGAATAGGCAGAAAATATTGCACTGGTCTTCAAGGTACTGAGCTTAGGGAAAAATTATCTAAATTGTTCTTAGAAGAGTCATATACTCATTGGTTCATTAAACAGGTATTGAGGGTCTGCTGGATCACAATGTGACCAGACATTGTACTACATGTTGTGGAGAAAATAATTAGGAAGGCAATTGTCCCTGTCCTTAGGGAACTGAAATAGAATGAGAAGATATTTCCCGAATCTTGAGAAAAGTAAATTTAAAGAAGTAGTTCACACAATAGGAAACACATGGAGATTGGTTTTCTAGGTGTTAAGCTATAATAAGGCTAAAGAATATAAATGTACTCAATATATTTAGATAATTTCAAAAAGGACACTGATGTGATGGTTTTATGAAGGGAAGCTAGAATATTTGGAGTTATGTCCATAACATCTGGATATATTAGTCAGGACCACTTTTGTTGTAGGTGAGAAAAATCAAAACTTACATTAAAAAAAAGAAAGGTAAGCCTAGCTTCAGATGTAGCTGGGTACAGGGAGGCAAGAAATACCGTGAGCATTTGGATAGTTTACTCACTCTCCATCTCTCAGCTCTGTTTTATTCTGTCTTAGTTTCATCCTAAGACTCTTTTCATATGGAGCAAAGATGGCCTTTGTGTAATTCTGGAAGATGGGAGAAATTACATGTGATCTTAGGAGACCTTTTTTCCCCCAACAGAAATATCAGTTCCTGAAAAAGGACTCTGAATGGCCTATCCCTGAATCACTCACATGGCTGGAAAGTTGAAGAATTGTCCCTAGCAGAGCCAGGGACACCACGGCTGTCTACTCCAAGAGCCAGGGGGAGGGGGAGCCATCAGCCTCTCAGAACCACACTAACTGAGAATGAAGGAGTCATTTCTCATATCAATGGTGCTCAGACAAAAAAATGAGAGAAACAACTATCTACTTCCTTTATATAAAATCATCATAGACTGATTACTGGTTGTGTAGGCAGCCTCTAAGATGACCCCTCATGATCCCCCACCTTTTGGTATTCACACCTTTGTTTAATCCCCTCCTTTTCAATGTGGGCTGGATTGACTGACTTTGAAAGAAAAGGATAGGGCAGAAGTGATGGCATGTCACTTCCAAGATTAGGTCGTAAAAGACTGCAGGTCCCATCTTGAATGCTCTGCCTCTTCCTGGCTTTCTCTTGAATCACTGACTCTGGGGAAAGCCAACTATCATATTCTGGGTCCATTCTATGCAGAGGCCCACGTAAGTGAGCTTGGAAAAGGATTTTCTGAGACTGATGATACCAGATGCTTGAGCTTGGAAGCAGATCCTCCCCTAGTCTGGTGTTCACATGAGACCACAGACCTGGCTGACAGCTGGTCTGCACCCTCATGAACGATCTAGAGGTAGGGGCATCCAGGAAAACTGTTCCCAGATTCCTAACCTACAAAAACCAGGAGAGTGTACATTTTTGTTTTTATAAGCCACTAAGTTTTGGGGTAATTTGTTACACTGCAATAGATAGCTAATACACTGGGGTTGGTACAATAAGGCAATATTTATGTTCTTCTATATATATGACCCAAAATAAATACATACAGGATCTGCCAAACAAATCAGTTAAAATGTCATATATGATTTCTGTAATTTGTTTGAACATTTCTTGTGTTTAATGTGAAGAAATGTAAATTTCTCCCAAATGAATCTCCTGGGTATTATTTTTATCCATTAATAGACTCAATACATAGTAGCTGCATTGCATCTTATTAAATACAAATCTTGAGTCAAAATACAGCAATTACAGCATTTTGTAGCTAAAGTCTACACTACATTATTTTTTTAAGTTCTGGATTATTTCTAATTTTTTACTGGCTCAAATGAAATTTTTAATTGTAATGTGAGGTTAAAAGAATCATTTTGGAAGATTCTAGGCTTGGATGCAGGCTGCTATTCTGGTGTCTCTGATGCCCAAATGTTCTCTCTAAATGCTACCATAGTACAGTAGTGCTTAGTCTACTACATTACTTATTCATCAAATAGGTTTTCTGAGCACCTACTTGTGCCAGATGTAGGGCCACTTGCTGAGAAAAAGTGGATGAGTTAGAGCCAGTGGCTGCCCATCAGAACTTGGCCATCCAGAAAAACTAGACAACTAAATCAACAATTACAGTTCAGTATGGGAAGCAGAGTCTTTCAAGGAACAAGGAAATGCACACTATGCCAAGAGAGATTACAATGAAGCTTATAACTATTATACAAAAGCCATAGATATATGTCCTCAAAAATGCTAGCTGTTATGGTAATCAAGCTGCCATGTTGATGAAGCTTGGAAGGTTCCGGGAAGCTCTTAGAGATGCACAGTAGTCAGTGAGCTTGGATGACAGTTTCCTTCAGGGACATCTACAAGAGAGCAAGTGCCACCTCTCTGTAGGGAAGGCCATGGTAGCAGCTCATAGTTTCCACAGAGCCCTAGAACTGGATCACAAAAATGCTCAGGCACAACAGGAGTTCAAGAATGCTAATGCAGTCATGGTGTATGAGAAAATAGCAGGAATGGATTTTGAGAAGTGGGATTTTTGGAAGGTTGTTTTCTGCGTGGACTGTGCCCTGGAATTTGTCCCACCTGCCATTGCTTCAAAATCCTTGGAGCAGAAGGTTTAGTGATGCTAGGTCATTATCCCGAAGCAGTCTGTGGCCAGTGACATATTATGAGTGGATTCCACCAATGCAGATGCTCTGTATGTATGAGGTCTTTGCCTTTATTATGAAGATTGTATTGAGAAGGCAGCTCAGTTTTTTGTACAGGCTCTCAGGATGGTTCCAGACTATGAGAAGGCCTGAGTTGCTTGCAGAAATGCCAAAATACTTAAAGCAAAGAAAGAATATGGGAATAAAGCATTTAAGGAAGGAAAATTACAAGCTAGCATATGAAGTGTACACAGAAACCCTGCAGATAGACCCCAATAATATAAAAACAAATGCTAAACTCTGCTGTAATTGGGGTAAGGTTAATTCTAAGCAAAGGAAACTAGGTGATGCAATGGAAGACTGCACAAATGTAGTAAAGCTCAATGACACTTACAGAAAAGCCTCCTTGAGAAGAGCTCAGTGTTCCATAGACACAGAACAGTATGAATAAGCAGTGCAGGACTATGAGAAAGTATATCAGATGGAGAAAACAAAAGAACAGAAACCGCTTCTTAAAAATGCACAAGCGGAAATGAAGAAGAGTATGGGGAAAGATTACTACCAGATTCTGGGAGTGGACAAGAATGCCTCTGAGGATGAGTCAAGAAAGCTTACTGGGAGCCAAGGGCAGTCCCTCAGCCCAGAAGCAGGCAAGAAGCAGAGCACCCCTGGGGTCCTACGCAAGAGCCTTGGGCAGCCCCCTCCACCTGGAAGCGGGTAAGGAGCATGCCAAAAATACCACTTCTGCACAGGTGGCCCACCACAACCACATCTGCTACAGAAGTGGTTACACTACAGCAGTAGCCACAGCCACCATGCAGGCAGCCTGCCAGATACTCAACTGCACCGACACAAGGAAAGTCACCAGCGGAGACCAGAAAAAGGAGAGGATGTCTCTCTCCTCAAAGCCCACTCCAGAGTAAAAGAAGAAGCAAAGAATGTAGCAGAACTCATGGAACTGAAAGATTTACTCAGTGAAATAAAAAACACAACTGATAGCTTAAAGCGCAGTCTAGAACAAGCAGAAGAAAGAATTTCTGATCTTGAAGATAGTCTTTTTGAAATAACCCAGGCAGACAAAAGAGGAGAAAAGAGTTTTAAAAAATGAAGAAAATCTAAGAGCACTAGCAGACAACCTTATGCATACAAACATTAGAATCATGGGCGGGGAGCAAGGAAAAGGCATGGAAAACCTATTCAATGAAATAATAACAGAAAACTTCCCAGGTATAGGGAGAGACGTGGACCTTCAGATCCAGGAGGCTCAAAGATCTTCAAACAGATTCAACCCAAAATGACCCTCTCCAAGATACATTATAGTCAAACTGGCAAAGCTCAAAGACAAAGAGAGAATCTGAAAAGCATCAAGACAAAAGCAGCAAGTCACCTGTAAGGGAGCCCCTACCAGACTAACAGCAGACTTCTCAACAGAAACTCTACAGACCAGAAGAAAATGGAATGATATATTCAAAATACTAAAAGAAAACAACATGCAAGCTGAGAATACTTTACCCAGCAAGGCTATCCTTCAGAAATGAGGGGGAAATAGTGCATTTTCCAGACAGACAAAAACTGTGGAAGTTCACCACCACAGGACCAGCCCTACAAGAAATCCTCAAGGAAGCCCTGCATTTGGAATCTGAAAAACAATAATCACTACCACGAATACACAAGAAAGAACAAAACCTACTGGTAGAACAAAAATGCAAAAAAGAAAAAGAAACTAAATCTTACCACCACAAAAAACCATCATGACGATATAATAATGCCCCTGCTTTATTTCTGGTTTTAGTAATTTCGGTCTTCTCTCCTTTTCTTGGTCAGTCTAGATAAAGGTTTGCAAATTTTGTTGACCTTTTTAAAAGAATCAACTTTTGGCTTTGTTAATTTTCTCCATTGTTCTTTAATTCCCTGTTTCATATATTTCTGCTGTAATCTTTGTCATTTCCTACTTATATGTGCTTTTGGTTTAGTTTGCTCTTTTTCTGATTTTTTTAAGGTCGAAGTTTACATGACTGATTTGAGATTTTTCTTATTTTTAATACAGGGGTTTAAATTTTCCTCTAAGCACTGCATGAGCCCTGCATTCTATTAATTTTGATTTTTATCTCAAAGTACTCTCTAATTTCCCTGTGATTTTTCTTTTGGGCTGTTGTTAATTTAGGAGAATGTTGTTTAATTTCCACACATTTGTGAATTTTCTAAATTTCCTTTTGTTATTGTGGTCAGAGAACATATCTTCTATGATCTTGGTCTTTTTAAGTGTATTAAGACTTGTTTTGTGACCAAAAATAAATAAAAATACTCAGTTCGAAATGGAAAGAAAGAAAGAGAGAGAGAGAGAGAGAGAAAGCTTACTGGAGACGGGCCTTCATGCACCGTCCAGATCAGCACAGTGGAGCCAGTGCCAAGGCTCAGTAGAAAGGAGGCGAAAAAGTTCAAGGAAGTCAGAGGAGACTTTACCATAGTCTCTGATCCCAAGAAAAAGACTTGCTATGACAGTGGACAGGACCCGTACGAGGAGGACATGGACATGTGTGATTTTGATGCAAACGGTGTCTTCAAGGCATTCTTCGGTGGTCCTGGGAGCTTCAGCGTTGAAGCATCTGGTCCAGGGAGTTCCTTTTTTCAGTTTGGCTCATGAAGGGCAACCACCCAGAACCCAGAAATGCAGACACGCTCGGTTTCACCTTGAATGGGGGTCACAGCTCACCTCCTCCTTTCATCATGTCTCCGTGTACTTACAGCAGTTTCGTTTTCTCGGTTGGATGCCCTGTGTCTGTGAGTTGGGTGAAGGAAAGGGACGCGGCGCCAGAGACTGCGGGGAGGGGAGGGAGGCAGCGTGGACAGGGAGGCAGCCTGTGAATTTTTGTTTAACTTTATTAAAAAAGAAAAAGAGAGAGAGAGAGAGAGAAAAGAATCATTTTGCCAAGTTATTTCTGACTGTTGATGAAGGATCTGAATGCATCACCATGAAGTAAAGGTCTGTATAAGGACGATGTGACTTTGTCTTTGAGATCTGTTTATGTCTTCGTGTTTGTAGGTGACCTAAGTACCTCTCCCTGAGGAAAAATAAATAAATCTCCAAGGAAAAAAGAAAGAGTACTGCATCACGAAAAGAATGTTTATTAAAGCCAAATTTCTTTAAAATCTGTCTTCTCTTTGACAGCACCTTCACAATAAAATATGAGATTTTTTAAATTTATAAATTACATAACCTGGGTGTAAACAGTGGACCGATGTAGTTCCATAAAAAATATCAAGTTATAACCTCTGCAAACTTAGTAGATAATAGAAACGTTGATGAACCTCAACTGAAGTGCTCATACCTGCTGCTATTTTCAGAAATTAATAGTTACCCTGGGGCATTTTTAACTTATATACAATGTAATGTTGAGTGGGATTTTCCTAGGACGATTGCCCTAATATCTCAGGAAATTCTAATTAGCAATTCATTACTCTTCACACAACTCTCGTTGCTGCTGTAACATTGTATCTTCTAATGTGACAGACGGAGGCTCCAATAGGTGCTAAGGGTGCTTATGATAATTATACAGCAGAGGCAGAAACACTGCATTTGCTGTTACTGTTCTAAGACATAACTGTATCCAGACAATTAGGGAGCTCAATGGAGAACCAAAATAAAGATCTTTAAATATGCCTCCCACCTTCTTGTAAGCTCCAGGTTTTCTTACAAGGGCCTGGAAGCAGGGTCTTATACGTGTACTTTGTGGGAATTCAGTAAATACTTACAATCCATTACTGCTCGTTATTACCAGTTAACTCATTTGGGTGTTGCAAATTCCTTCATCTTAACCATTCTCACTCATGTACATAGAAAACTCCAGATTTTAACATATATTACATTTGGTTGAGTTTTTAAAAAATTATCCATCCTCATGTAATTTTCTGCTACTGTAGAGGGCTGTTTTGAAGCTATAGTATTTTGTTTTGTTGTTGTTCAGTCTTTTGAAGCCTTATGAAGAAAACTATGAATATACACATGTTCATACAAACATGCATCCTTATTACCTACAGTGCTAGGTAAAACCAGTTATTGACCCCAAGGGACTGAAGTAGAATTTGTGATGATGGATGCTTTGCAGAGAGCATAGTGCCAGCCTCTAGGACCTGGAGAAGAACAAAACCGAAGCTCCCATCTTCTCTCCCAGAGTCAGGCAGCTGGACACATGGGGCCTGAGTGGTTCAGACCACACGGTATAAACACTAGCTATGTATGGCATCAGCGTGTGGCCAGGACTAAATGAGATCATGTGTGTAAAGTGCTGACCTCAATGCCCAGCGCATTCACTTCTCCAATTAGTCAGCACATTTTTACTGAGTGACTACTGTGTGCCAGGCACTCTGCCAGGTGCTGGGGATACAGCAGAGAGCAAAACAGAAAACAATCTCTACCCTCATGGGGCTTACATTCTCCTGCCATCCAGTCAGCAATCATAAACGGTAGCCACTAGCGTTCTCATGTATGTAGTACAAAACATGCAAAATGTAAAAAGCAAGCTCCCTTTTTTCACCAGCTAGATAGGCAAGGATTCTCTGATGAATATAATACCCAGTAGGTATGGGCTGAGGGTGTGGAAAATAGGCACTGCAATATATTTCTGGGGGCAGTGTAAATTGGTGTGAACTTTCTGGAGGGCAGGGTGATAGTGTGTACCAGAAGACTGTACTCCCTCAAGTCCACTGCTCCTGACTTATCCTAAGGAAATATTCATGGATACCCAATAATTTCTACTCAAGAAGGAAGTTAAGAGCTTCAGAGCCTGAGCTGTCAAGTCGGACTAGCCTGAGGTCTTCCATCTGCCAGCTGTGTGACCCTCGGGTTGATTAGTGACTGTCAGTGGCTCCATGCAGTATGTTTCTCGTCTGTAAAATGGAGATAATAATGGTATTTACCTCCCATGGATACTGTGGGGACAAAATGAGATAATGCACACAAAGCATAGTGTCTGATACATGGTAAGGCTTCAATATACTCAAAAGAGAAAAAAAAGAAGTACGAATGTATGAGGAGTCTTCAAAAAGTTCATGGAAGGATTCATATTTTTAATTCCATTTTTCCATGAGCTTTTCTTTTTTTTGTTTGTTTGTTTTGTGACCGGTAAGGGGATCGCAACCCTTGGCTTGGTGTCGCCTGCACTACGCTCAGCCAATGAGCGCACCGGCCATCCCTATATAGGATCCGAACCCGCGGTGCTGGGAGCGCTGCTGCGCTCCCAGCACCGCACTCTCCCGAGTGAGCCACGTGGCCGGCCCTTTCCATGAGCTTTTCAAAGTACCCTCATATGTTCGGCCCAACATTACTTGCAATGGTAAAAAGTAAAATAGAAATCACCTAAGTGATTTAAAATAAAGACAGAGAAGAAATACCACACTACCTTTAAAAATCATGTTGCAGATGAATAGCTAACGACATGGAAAATGATCACAGTGTATTGTTAGATGAAAAAAGTTGGTTATAAAGAATTGTACAATATAATCTCAATTTTAGAATAAAGTACAGAAAGACTATACTACGTATTTTCCACAATGAGCATGTATTATTTTCTGATTTAAACAAACCTACATGTTATTGACAGCAGACATATACTGGGTTCATCCAGACCAGCATCATCCCACTTCCTTATAACATTCCACTTTTCTTACGGGGAATAATCCTTCTCTCTCTTGAAGGAGGGCAGTTTTTGGCTTCCACATCTCACATCCACCTCTCAATTGCAGAAGTCAAGAGGCTTTGACCCTGGAGGCAATGCTACAAGAGTGGTGGATCTTTCCAAGGACAATCTTAGTGTGGTGGCAGCACTGTGGGTGAGTGGGGAAGGGGTGAGGCTGGATAATGTGACATTGCTTACAGCTTCTGGGCTCTCTGGGACTTCTTTGTTCCCTGCCCTTTCCCAGGCCTGGCCTTTCTCCTCCCACTGTGTTCATGAGTCGCTATTAGCCTTCCAACAAGTTCTTTTCTGCTTAAGTTAGCCAAAATCTATTTCTGTTTCTTGCAACCAAAAACTCTTACTAATAAGTTATTCTTAATAACTGGAAAATGAATAAAGCAAGTTGCATTTAATGCATTAGCAGCTACAGAGCTATTCTTTGCAGGAGTGTCTAAACCCAGGTGAGTCTGAGATGGTTAGGAGGAAATGCTAGATGACCTGGCTAGACGACCTATGGCTGTGGCCACAGGATGCCAAACATTTGCTTGGAAACTGGAAAAATTTGTTAAATAAATTAAAAAGTAATTAGTCGATTAATTAATTCAATTTAAACTTTCAGATATTCCCAGATATCCAGTTGTTTGACATGATGCAACAGCTGATTGTTATTCTTTGAGCTTTGTGATTTGAATTTACTTAGAATTTAGAATACTATGAGTGAAATTGCAAATGAAAATGTGTTAATTAACCACACGTAGAAGTATACTAACTCGTAGGTACCAAAGCTCCCTTTCTATATTGCACTATGAAACCATGGACATTTAGCCTTTTACGTTTAAAACATGACCCCAGGAGGACAAAATGAATTGTAGCTTTGTTGTTATGCTTTCACAGTAACAGACACCTGCAGATATTCATCTACACTTAACTTTGGTAGCATGACACCATTTATTGTCAAAAGTTTCCTTTGAGCCATCTGCTATTAAAATGATTATTGCTCTTGATACAAGTAAGTTTCCTAGACGTTAGTCACACAACTTCAGTCCTCATCTTTACAACATTTCAGTACTGTCAGCTTCTAAAATCTCTTCACTTGCTTCTTATTACTTTGCCAGTTTTCTCTGTTATGGAGAAGACACTCCAAATATAAATACTACCCCAAATTTGGACAAGTTCTAACACCTAAAGAATACAGCACATTTAATAGGCATCAATTATCCAGCTTTCTGGAAACAATTACTCTAAATATGATTTTCACTCATTTGCAGCTTTTCATAATTTGTAATCCATGTTGTTAAGGGCAGTAGAAAATTAAGTGTTACACAATTTTACTTTAAATCAATGCTTCCCACATTTTAATGTGCATACGAATCACCAAAGGATCTTGTTAAAATGCAGATGATGACTCAGTAGGTGCTTTGAATACTGTTGTTGCACAGCAGATATTCCCAAACTTAGTGGCTTAAAATAGCCATTAAATGATTAATCATTTATTTTGCTCACAACCTTCAATTTGGGCAGATCTTGGTGAGGACAGCTTGTCCCCACACAGGGTTAGATGGGAAAATTCGATCTGAAGGCTCACTCACTCACAGTCTGGAGGTTGTTGCTGGGTGTTGACTGAGACCCCAGGTGGGGCTCTTGATCACAGACTCACACGAATCCTCCCCATGTAGATGACTGTTTCCTTACAGTATGGCGGCTGGGTTCCACCAAGTGTCCCAAAGGAGCAAGGTGGAAGTGCATGGCATTTTTATGGCCTTGCCTGAGAAGTCACACAACGTCATTTCTGCCACACTCCACTGGTTCAGGCAGTCATAAAGGTGTGCCTAGGTTTAAGGGGAAGAGGTATTGATGCATCACTTGATGGGGGAAGTGTCAACTTCACATTGTAAGGAGAGCCTCTGGAATGGAACATATTGCAGTGGCCACAGTAGGTCTGATGGGGCCCGAGACTCTTCATTTCTAACTTCCCGGTGATTCCAGTGCTGCTGAGGCTGAGCTCATACTTTGAGGAGCAAGAGTCTAGACTACTTAATGCAGTCAAATTTTATTATATAGGTACTCTGGATTGTTTTGGAAGTAGGCAGAATATGTATACATGTAGACATGAATATTATGAATATTCTTAAACAATGCCATGTAATTTTTTATTTTTATTTTTTCTTACAACATTCCTTTGCCCTAATCTCATTTACTCTTCTTTCAACACAATATTTTTAAAGAAAGAAGAACTGCTTCATAAAGCTCTGGTTAGATAGACCTGTTCCTCTCATAGAATTTTGTACCACATATTTCATAAAGGGAACTTGACATTGTATTATAGTATATTTCACTGAATGTTTATTGAAATAAATATTTGTCATTGAAAGTCACAATCTGTTTCTTAAGGGGAAAATTTGTGAATTCTAAAACTAGTTACATTGATCTTTAAAAACCTGGGGAAGGGCTGGCTGGTTAGCTCACTTGATTAGATAAAAACCTGGAGGAAATAAGTTGATATTGTAACAACATTATGTAGAACCATTAACCACCTCCATGAAGTGATAGGGTGACTTCCAAGGATGCCTCTTGTAGAATCACTGGGGTTCATTCACTGAACTAGTGATTACTGAGTCCCCTCAATGGGCTAGACACAGGTCTAAGTACAGGAGATACAAAAAAACCAAGATTCCTACTCCCATGAAGCTTACTTTCTAGAGGGTAAGGTTGGAAGAAGCCGAGTATAAACAAGTAAATAAATAAATCATCACTTTTCAAAGTGTGGTCATGGACCGTGGAGGCCCCCAAGACCCTTTCAGGAGGTCTGCAAGGTCAATATTACGCATGGGTATAAGATCCAACTAAAGTACAAATGAACAATGGGTTTTAATGTAACGGAATACATACAGTTTGTTGATTTGGTTTTAGATGCCACGTTGCAATTAACCTTTCAGAAACTACTGGTGGTCAAATTTTGGTTAGTATCAAAGAATAATATCCAGTTATCTGGAAAAGCTATGTCTCCCCTTTTTTAAGTACACCTTTGTACAAGGCTAGATTATCTTCATGTACTTCAACCGAAAAAAGATATAGCAACAGATTGATTGCAGAAGCAGATGAGAATTGAGTTTTCTGATAAATCAGATATTAAAGATGCAAAAGTGTGAAATACCTAATTTTGTTTTAGAAAATATATTTGATTTCATATAAAATATGCCATCTTTGCACATAATGTTTTATTATTTAAAATCAATTAGTACTTTAAAACTTTCTCAGTTTTCATTTTGAATGTGACAAATATGAACTAAACCACATCAAGCAAAGCTTTTTGAAGTCCTTAATAATTTTGAAGGGCAAAATTTTCCCAGGGAGTGTTACCCTCCCACACTTCCAAGTTCATCACCTGTCCTCTTGGGTGGTCGTTTAGGATGGCAGATCCCATGTCCTGCTGTGTAGTTTCATCCAAGTCCAGAAGTAGCAGGAGGAGGTAAAAACTCTGGGCATGTGGTTGGCCTGGCTATGTAGTGGTTGCAAGAGGTGACAGTCTTGCTTTCCCAAGACAAGGGATAGGTTAGGCCCAGATGGTGGAACCATGTGCCGAGGTGGAGCAAGAAGCTGAGGGTCTAGGAGGTGGTTGGTGTTAAGGGAACTGAAGAGGCATATTTTCTTGTGTTCAATACAAGTATACCTTGGTCATCTTTCCAGGACAGTACTTGTAGGTCTTACCTCATTCTTTGAATCAGAAGTATTGTTTTCTAAAATGATAAGGATGAACGATAATTTTTTAAAACTAACCTCTCCTGCTGGGTATTTGAGTTATTTGCATCTCTTCTGCTTTATAGCTGTAGTGGTTTTTGTTTGTTTTGTTTTTCGGCAGGTGGCCAGTACAAGGATCAAACCCTGGACCTTGGTGTTAGCACCGTGCTCTAACCAACTGAGCTAACTGGCCAGCCCTCTTCTGCTTTATAAATACTGTTGAAATGACCCGCTGATGAAATAAATATTGGAAAAATGAACAAGATAATTACTGTAATGATTAGTGCTATGAAGACAATCACTAGAACGTAAGTAAGCCCCATGGAAACAGGGATTTTAGTCTGTTTTGTTCACCGCTATATCCCTAGCACCTAGCACAGGGCCTGTCATAGAGTGTGTGCTCAAAAAATATTTGTCAAAAGTCTAGAACAAGGTGATATGATGGTTGACTGTGGGGAGCATTCAGGAAGCACCTGCATTAATCTGGGAACTGAGTAAGGAAGAAGCCAGTGTTGGGAAGCTGTAGCCGTCAGTTTCCAGGCAGAGAAAAGAGGGTATGCAAAGGCTCTGAGGTGGAAACCCTTTGGCATGTTGGAAAAACAGAAAAGTTTGTGTGCTGCGGGATAGTGAGCAAGGGAAGAGTGTAGGGGATGAGGTTGGAGGAGAAAGCAGGGTCAGATCATTAGGGCCTTGTCAGCCCTAATAATAAGGAGTTTTAATTTTACATGGCAGCTGGAAGCAATGGTAGACGTTTACAAGGAAAATGACATGATCTGATTTATGCTTTTTAAAGATTACTGTAACCACGTCACACCTATTAGGATGTCTACTGTCAAAAAACCAAAAGATAACAAGTGTTGGAGAGGACGTGAAGAAACCAAACCCTTGTGCCTGTTGGTGGCAATGTAAAAGGATGCAGGTGCTGTGGAAAACAGTATGGTGGTTGCTCAAAAAAATTAAAACTAGAATTACTTCATAATCCCACAATTTGACTTCTGGGTGTATACCCAAAAGAATTGAAAGTAGGGACTCGAATAGATATTTGCACACTCACGTTTGTAACAGCATTATTCACAAGAGGTGAAAGCAAGTCAAATGTCCATCGACAGATGAATGGATAAACAAAATGTGGTATATGCATACAATGGAATATTACTCAGCTTTAAAAAGGAAGGAAATATTTCTGACTCAGGCTACAACATGGTGAACCTTGAAAGCATTAGGTTAGGTGAAACAAGCCAGTCACGAAAGGACAAATACTGTATGATTCCATTTATAGGAGGTACTTGGAACAGTCAAACTCATAGAGACAGAAAGTAGAATGGTGGTTGCCAGAAGCTGGAGGGATTGGTAATGGAGAGTTATTTTTTAAAAGGTATGGAGTTTCAGTTTTGCAAGATGAAAAGAGTCTGTGGATGGATGGCGCTGATGGCAGCACAACAGTGTAAATGTACTTAATGCCACTGAGCCATTCACTTAAAAGTGGTTATGAAGATAAATTGTATGTGTATTTTGCCACAGTGAAAATCTAAAAAAAAAAAAAAAAAAAAGCTTACTCTGGGCATGTTCTTGAGAATATTTGTAGAGGAGCATAGCTGGTTGTCCAATCAGTATCTTCCCTTCTTCCTAACAGAATCCATTCATTCCTGTCTCCTTCCTAGCAATGTGGGAAATCCAGGTCTCCATGCCTTCCCCAAACAGGCTTGTGCTTCACAAGATGATTTCAACCCTTTCTTCAGATCTGGGCCTCACTGACCTTAGGCTGAGAACCCCAGGGGTCTGAGACTCTTTTCAGTGATCTGTGAGTTTCTCTCTTTTCCAACTACATAGGTGAGTGAGGCTAGATTTTAAGGTTTTTAAAAAATATGTGCTCCTACTAACAGAATGCAGCAGATTTAGTACCAAAGCAGATGGGAGTATCCAGCTGTCTTACACTGAACCCAATATTAAAGTAATTTGCAAAAATGCAAAGCAATGCTACTGTTCTCATTAAACGCTTTTGCTTTGGAATGTATAGTTATTTTTCATGAAAATACGTGACTTATGTTAACATGTAATGTGTTTATTTTAAAATTAATAAATAACCATTTAGAAATTTTAGTGATAGATATAGCCCATATCAACAAAAGCCCTTTGGGATCCTCAATAATTTTTAAGTCTAAATGGGTCCTGAGATCACGTTTGAGAACTGCTAGCGTAGATTAATCCCATTCCCTTGCCAGGGATTGGTTTGGGAATGTTCATGTACTCCAGTTCTGTCCAATGAGACAGGAGAGAAAATCTGTTGAGAAGCTTCTGGAAAAAGTTTTCCACTCCTGAGAGAGAGCCACAGGAAGAGCCACTGTTTCTCTGTCCTCTGGATATTGATTTGTCTGAACGGGATGTCTGGAATTGCCACAGCCACCTTCCTGCAGCCTGAGGAGAAACAGCACCAAAGACGGCAGCATTGTTTCCAGATTTCATTATTACAGTGATTCAGTGAACATCTTCCTACACATTGACCTTTGCGCATTTGTGTGAGTTCTTTGGTAGAATAAATTCTTAGAATTGGAAGTGCTGGATACCAGTATATACACTTTTAAAATTTTAATAGATACTGATATGGCTAAGTTTTCCTCCCAATTAATCGTACCAATATGTTTCCACCAATATTTATTTAACAAGCACTTATATAAAGCTTGCTGTGTGCTTACTAGACAGTTGTTCTAAGCTTTTTACAAATATTAACTCACTAATAGTACATGTGAGTACCTATTTCTCTATATCTTTGCTAACTTATTTTTTTATCCCTGCTCATCTGATAATCAGAAAATACCTTACTGTTTCAAGTTGCATTTCTTTGAAAATTAGTAAAGTTGAACATTTAAAAAATATTATCTTTAGGGCTGGCCAGTTAGCTTGGTTAGGGTGCAGTGTATTAACACCAAGGTCAACGGTTCAGATCCCCTTGCCAGCCACCAAAAAAAAAAAAGATTTGAAAATATTATCTTTAAATGTACTTAGTTCATTTTCCTTCTGGGTTTTTATCTTTCTTTTTCTTATTAATTTCTAAGAGCTCCATGTGTAGTAGGGGTATTAGCCCTTAATGTTGTACGTGAAACAGGTGAAGTTCAATAATCACTTATTCACAATTCCAATAGCTACAAAGCTCTGAATAGTAAGTTTTTTTGTAAATTTGGAGCAACTCACTTGATAACAAAACATGGCCTCAGCTGGCACAAGGCTATTTTTATTAGCCTTTGCATATTTCACTTAATGTGAATATCTGTATATTTTGCTGAAGAAAAGATTGTGTTCGATTATATGGTTTGGTGTAGACCTCACTGGTGGTGTGATTTATGTACTGTGTTTTTTTGTTTTGTTTTGTTTTGTTTTGTTTCTTAGTGGCTGGTCAGTACGGGGACCTGAACCTATGACCTTGTTGTTAGAAGGCTGCACTCTATCCAACTGAGCTAACCGGCCAGCCCTACATACTGTGTCTTGCCTTTTCTAAATTTTGAAAAATTCAAAATTCCATAAAACATTTGCCCCCAGGGGTTTCACGTAAGAGATTGTGGATTTTATTTACATGTAAAATTCTCCTCTTTTTGTGTTCACTTTTTGACATGCTAAATTCCAGATACCTATGGGACCTTCAAGTGGCTCATATGCAGTTGGATATATGAGCAGAAATTTATGGGCAAGATTAGGGCTAGAGAAGCAGATTTTAGATTTAGCAGCATGTAGATGATAGTTAAATTAAAATTGTGAGAGTAAATGTCAGGAAGCTTGCATTGCCGGAACAGCAATGGGAACATCAATATTTAAGGGGTGGATAAAAGAGTCTATGAGGGGGAGAGGGATATAAGACAAGTATGGAGAAAAAAGCATGAATCGGACAGAGCAGAGGTGCAGTCATCCTGGGCTGTGACTAATGACTACGGCTGTGCAAGACACTGGAGTTTTGCTGGTGGTGAAGCTGTCCATGGAGCTATTGTCAGATATCGGGGGGGTGGGGGGTGGGCAGGGAGTAGGAAGGGTCTTTGATGGTGCCTCTATGCCCAGGTTCAGGGATCTGGACCTCAACATTCCTTAATAACCGAGCATCTTTTCATCGGCTTCCCTAAGAATGGGTCTCTGAGCTTAAGGGGCTGGGGCATTTTCCCAGCCCCATCAGATACATCTCTGTGGGCCCAGTCCTCTAGCAAGTGGCCCTGACCTTAAAATGAACTAGCTACTGCAATAGTGAGTGTGGGAAGAAGTTGGTCCTTTTCACAGATACTGGGCCAGAGGAGACCAGAGATTTTGACTTCTTCCTGTTTATCCTTTCAAATAGGCCCTGCTGGGACCCTTGACAGTAGCATTCCAAAAGTACCTGCCAATAGTCAGCCATGTTCAAAGAGAGAACGACTGACAGACCTCAGGTCTGCCTTAACCTGCCTGCTGGGAAACATTCCCATTTGATCTCCTGTCTCATGGAAGAAAAATCCATTTTTCATTTTCAGTTGAATGTTCTGAGCCTTAAAATGTGGGCCTTTGTTCATTCTAATTCGCCTACATCTGCATAAAACAAAAGTTCATTTTCAGAAGCAATGTGGTGGGGGACTGTGCACAATTCCAGTTATTGTATAGAAAAGCTGTGTGTCTAACTTTTTATTCAGAGAGAAAATAATATATCTGAGATGTTAATGTGGGTGTTTTCTGTCACTCATGCTGATGATGTCTTGTCTATCGCTCAAGAAACAATAGGCATTTATTTGGAATTGCTTAGATTTAGTTATACTTCTTTATTTGTCACTTCAAATGGCTCTTAACTAAGTGGGTGAAAAAATGAGTTAATTTCTTGAATATTTTAAATAGTTGTCATAAGTTTTAATTTTACCTACAGTGGAATCATTTGAAAGTTATAATGTTAACATTATTGTGCCAAGCTGATATAAATTTAAGAACATCAAACAAATATTTTGGTGTAGATCATGAAACAAATACTTACGGCAAAAAATATTAGCACTTCCAGTCCTAAACTACTTTCTGTGTATATATTCTTTAAAAACTATATAACTTTTCTTCCCAAACTTCTATACACTTAAAAGTTGTCAAGATGGTAAATTTTATATGTATTTTGCTAAAAAGCCACTTCTCTTTCAAATCTTTAACATTTGGAAGCATTCATTTGATGAAGAAAATACTTCCATAACTGCTTACTTAAGTTTGAAAGACCTTGCGGGATTATTTTTACATAAAGTAAGTGATTATGAAGTCTTAATTTTAAAAAGTCTTTTTTTTACTTTTGTATATGCTATATTTATAAGTCTAGAAAAGATTACTTGGCATTACAAAATCATAGAACAATAATAGACCTAAGAGTCACCTTAAGGTTTTCAAATGATAATTCATTGTTCTACAAATGAGCAAGTTGAATTCTGGTTAAGGTCAAGAATATAGGATTAGAATCCAAGGCCATATTCAAAGGAAAGCCACATGATGACAAAGTACAGTCTGAGGCCTGAAAAGCCAACCATGCTCTATAAAAACTTGTTTCGAAACACAGTGGTCCACTGCTCCACTTCACCTCTTTCCCACTCTCCAAAAGTTACTACTTTCATTTTTTTCATTTCCAGATCTCTGGTACTACTTAATCATTCATGTTTAAGCATTGTCAATTGTCTTATCACTATGGGAGATGAGGCTTGAACTCTCTTTCACCACCAACACACACGCATGCACATGCACACGCGCACACGCGCACACACACACACACACACACACACACACACATCCCAACCCCTCTTCCTCCCAATAAAGTCATATCATGAATTTAGTTTGTAATTGATATTACTATGACAATGAAATGCCAATCACAGCTGAGCCATGTAATATACTACGATGAAAATTACTTTCTTACCTATCTTATGATTATTTTCTGAATTAGTAATTTTCTTTTTTCTCAGTGTCTATGTACCAATCATTTATTCAACCCTAAACTCCTCTCCAGTTATAAAAATCACCTCTCAAGATGTCCAAATACATTAATTACTCTGTCCATTTTGTCTTGGAAACATATCTCGAATAGCCTTCTGACAGGCTCCAATCTGGACCGTTTGTTCTTTATGCTGTCACCTGGGTGATTCCCTTCTCTTGCTGGAGCCTTCTTTTGTATGTCCCACATCTTCCGCTTTCTTAGTTTAATCCCTCATTTTGGTTGAGCAATATCATCTCAATAAATGATACATAAGTAGTAAAATTTTTGAGAACTGGCATGTCTGGAAACCTTTTATCCACCTACCTTCATACCAATTGAGGTTGGAGATAATTTTCCCTCCGATTTTGAAGGTATTGATCTATTTTCTTCTAATTTCTGGTCATGTTTTTGGAGGCATTCAGATTCTCAGTCCTTTGTATGCAATATTTTTGTTGTTATTTTTGTTTTTATATTAGGGTCTTCTTTGTACTTAAATTTCACAATGACGTAGCTTAATGTGGGTCTACTTTAATCTGTTGTGCTGGGCATTGGAAACTGACGACCCTCAGTTAAATTTTCTTGAATTATTTCATTAATGATCTCCTCTGTTCTGTTTTTTCTTTTCTCTTTTTATGGGATGCTTGTTATTCAGATCTGAGGCCTTTTGTTCTGGTCTTTTCTATGCTATTTTCCAGCTGTTCTGTCCTTTTGTACTACTTTGTGAGGAATTTCCTCAGTTTCTTCATTTAACCCTTCTATAGAGTTTTTAATTTCTATTTTCAAGACTTTTGTTTTGTATTGTTTTGTGGCTGGCTGGTATGGGGATCCAAACCTGTGCCCTTGGTATTATAAGTCTGTGCTCTAACCAACTGAGTTAACTGGCCAGATCCTGAATATTCCTTATTTATTTTTAGTGGGGAAAAACTTTTTTACTATTTTAAAACCTGAGGATATTAGTAGCAGTTCTTTAAAACTATTTTCTTCTCAGAGCTGGCCTGTGGCTCACTTGGGAGAGTGTGGTGCTGACAACACCAAGTCAAAGGTTAAGATCCCCTTACCGGTCATTTTTTCTCACTTCATAGTCCCACTTTCCTTTCCTCCATATTGGGTTGTGGGATTTTTTTTTTTTCTGTTTGTTGGTTGGTTGGTTTTGATCCTGCCTTTTACCCTAGAGGTTTCCTCAAATGCCTGGTGATCTCTGGCTGTCTGTACATATTTAAGATAGGGACACAAAGAAGCTGACTGGAAGCGACTCATTCATGTGAGTGGGATTCGTTGACAATTACATTTCTGAAACTGGGCTGCTTCCTTGGAGATCCTCAATATCAGCTGTCAAATTTTTTGAATTTCTTTTTTATTTTAATGGACACATTGTAATTGTACATACTTATGGGATACAATCTGATGTTTTGATACATATATATGTTGTATAATAATCGGGTCAGGGCAGTTAAAGTATCAAGCACCTCATACATTTATCATTTTGTTGTGGCAAAAATGTTCAAGAGACTCTCCTCTAGATATTATGTAATATATAAAATTTAATGTTAATCATAGTCACCCTACTGTTCAATAGATCATCAGAACTTATTCCTCTTATCTAATTATAATTTTGCACCTGTTGGCAAACCTCTCCCTGTTCCACCCCCGCACCCCACCCTCACCAGTCTCCTAGTCCCTGGTAACCACTGTTCTAATCTCTGCCTCTATAATATCAACATTTTTTTTTTTTTTTAGATTCCACATATAAGTGAGGTCATGTGGTATTTATCTTTCTGTGCCTGGCTTGCTTCACTTAATATAATGTCCTCCAAGCCCCCTCGCCCCCCGTTGGGGCAAATGACAGGATTTCATTCTATTCTATGGCTGAATATTATTCCATCGTGTATATATACCACATTTTTTATTATCCATTCATCCACTGTTGGACACTTAGGTTGATTCCATATCTTGGGTATTATAAACTGTGCCACAATAAACATGGGAGTGTAGATATCTCTCAGATATACTGACTTGATTTCCTTTGGGTATACGCCTAGTAGTGAGATTGCTGGATCATATGGTAGCTCTATTTTTAAGTTTTTGAGGAACCTCCACACATTTTCCATAATGGCTGTACTAGTTTACACTCCCACCAACGGTGTGAACGTGTTCCCTTTCTCCACATCCTCACCAACACTTGTTTTCTTTTGTCTTTTTGATAATAGCCATTCTAACTGGAGTGAGGTGGTATCTCATTGTTGTTTTGATTTGCATTTCCCTGATGACTAGTGATGTTGAGCATTTTTTCATATGCCTGTTGGCCATCTATATGTCTTCTTTTGAAAAATGTCTATTAAGATCCTTTGCCGATTTCTCCATTGGGTTATTTGCTTTTTTGCTGTTGAGTTCTTAAGTTCATTATGTATTCTTAATATTAACCTTTTGCCAGATGTATAGTTTGCAAATATTTTCTCCCATTCTGCAGGTTGTCTCTTCACTCTTTAAGTTTCCTTTGCTGTGCAAAAGATTTTTAGTTTGATATAATCCCACTTGTCTATTTTTGCTTTTATTGTTTGTGCTTTTGAAGTCTTATTTGAAAAATCCTTGCCTAGCCCCTTGTCATGGATTGTTTCCTCTATGTTTTCTTCTAGTAGTTTTATAGTTTCAGATTTTACACTTAAACCTTTAATCCATTTTGAGTTGGTTTTTGTATATGGTGAGACAGGGGTCTAGTCTCATTCTTCTGTATATGGATATCCAGTTTTCCCAGCACTATATATTGAAAAGACTGTCTTTTCCCCAATATGTATTCTTGGCACATTTGTCAAAGATCAGTTGGCTATAGGTATGTGAATTTATTTCTGGGCTCTCTATTCTGTGCCGTTGATTTATGTGTCTGTTTTTATACCAGTACCATGCAATTTTGGTTACTATAGCTTTGTAGTATACTTTGAAATCAGGTAGTGTGATGTTGCCAGCTTTGTTCGTTTTCTCAGGATTGTTTTGTCTGTTTGGGGTCTTTTTTGTTGCCATAGAATTTTAGAAGTTTTTTCTGTATCTAAGAATGTCGCTGATATTTTGATAGGAATTGCATTAAATCTGCAGATCACTTTGGGTAGAATAGCCATTTTAACAATTCTAGTTCTTCCAATCCATAAACATGGGGTATCTTTCCATTTATTTGCATCCTCTTCAACTTCTTCCTTCAAAGTTTTATAGTCTTTAGGGCTATCTATATATAAGCTTACATCATTGGCAAACAGAATCCCTCCTTTCCAATTTGGATGCCTTTTCTTTCTTTCTCTTGTCTAATTGCTCTGACTAGGACTTCCAGTACTATGTTGAGTAGAAGTGGTGAAAGTGGGCATCTTTGCCTTGTTCCTGATCTAAGTATCATGTTAGCCATAGGTTTGTCATATATGGCTTTAGCTGTCAAATTTCCCACAGAAAATTATGCTCTCCTGGCTGGAGAACCCTTTAAAGGATACTCCAGGGCTAAGGGATAGTATCCAAGGAAGGAACAAACTTGGAAGGGGATCCCGCTCCCCAAGTCTGGGATTTAGATCTTGCCAGAGGTATGGTTGCAGCCCACTGGATGGCAGAGAAGTTTGCTGGATTGGCCTGGGTGAGAGCTGGGTCATAGTCACCAGAGAAGCAGGAAACATCCCTTTGGGCTGCAGTTAGACTGAAGCTGGCAAGCAAGGAACCATGGCCAGGACTGGCAAGAAGGAAACACATCATTGGGATACAGATAGGCAAGGCTGGCACACCCCTACATAGTACAGGTGGGCAGGAAACTGGCAGGCACTGGCAAGCAGGAGATGCCACTCCAGGGTAGGTGTGAGCAGAGGTATATGAAGCGCAGGCCCAGAGTCAGGACTTTGGGAGCCACCTGCCAGCCAGCAAGGTAGGCACAAGGCCACGGCTGCAAGCTCCTGGAGGGACTGTGTACTCTGGGTCACAGCCAGGGCTGAGCCCTACCGGATGTTCCCCCACCACACCACTGACAACTGGATGGTAATAATGAGATACAACCAACTGAAGCATGCCAGAGCTAAAAAAAAAAAAAGTTTCTCTGTGGACTGACAAAGCTTACCCGTACAAAGCTTGTACTGGCAATGCTTGCTGCAAAGGAGAAATACTTAGAGGGTCCTGCTTCATTATCAGAGTGGGCAATTGTATTAATTTGCTAGGGCTGCTATAAGTACCACAGACTGGGTGGCTTAAAAAACAGAAAGTTGTCTTACAGTCTTGGAGACTAGAAGTCCAAAATCAAGACACTGGTGAGATGGACTCCTTCCGAGGTCTGTGAGGGAAGGATCTGTTCCAGCCATCTCTCCTTAGCTTATAGATGACCATCTTTTTCTCCCTGTGTCTCTTCACATTATCTTCCTTCCATATATGTCTCTGTGTCCAAATTTCCCTTATAGAAGGGCACTGGTCATATTGGATTAGGGCCCACCCTGATGAGTACACTTTAACTTGGTTACCTCTGTATAGACCCTATCTGCAAATAAGGTCACATTCTGAGGTATTGGGGGTTAGGACTTCAATGTATGAATTGGGGTGGGGGGACACAGTTCAACCCATAACAGCAATAAAGAGTGGATTTGGAGATGAGACGCAATAAATCAATAACTAGAGCACCCCTTGTTTTCAGTATTGCACCCTCACCGTCAACTGTTCCTGGTGTTTTCCAGTCTAGAGACTTTCCAGAGAATAGACATATAGGCTTACGCTGAGATGCTGGAGAGGCAGTTGCCAAGCTGTGTAGCAAATGGGGGTCAAACTGACTCCTAAATAGACTTTCAGCTATCTGGTTGCTTGCTGGCATTCCTCACTGTTGGCGTAGCATTCCTGTTTCTGGAGTCTGCTAAGTTAGCATTTATCCATTGCTTTCCAGTTTCCACAATGTTATCAGCACCCTGATCTAACCAACTGAGCTAACCGGCCATTTTCCAGTTTCCAAATGTTAGTGCTGCTGTCTCCTGCTTCCATGGCTTTATGCTTTTATTATTAAAACTTTTATTTTGGAATACTTCTAGATTTACAGAAAAGTTGCAAAGGTAATACAGAGAATTCCCTGTACCAGGTATAAAATTCACTTTGGTACATTACTATTAATAGACTTCACCACTTTTTCCACTTTTCTTAGTCCAGGATCCAATCCAGTATTCTCCATTGCATTGAGCTGTGTCTCCTTAGTCTCCTCTGATTTTTGACATTTCTCAGGCTTTGTTTTTCATCACCTTGACACTTTCAGAGTACTGCTCAGGTATTTTGTAGAATACCTCAATTTAGTTTGTCTGATGTTTTCTCATGAGTAGACCAGGGTTATGGGTTTGAGGGAAGAATAACAGTGGTGAAGTCCCCTCATCCCATCACATCAGGAGTATCTACATGTATCACTGGTGATGTTAACCTTCATCACTTGGTTAAGGTAAAAAGGTCAGTGGCGGCTTTCTTCTGTAAGGCAGGGCAGATGGTAGTTGAGACTGTTAGAGATCTGGATTTGCTGACAGCAATAGGGATGAAAGAAATCCCCCTACCCCGACCATAAAGACCAGGTGGTGATGCCTAACTACCAGAAGACAGGTGGGCACAATTATCATCATGTGCAGCAGGGCTGGAATGGCAGCTACAGGGGACCTAATTCACAGAGTTCTGGTTATGGCTAACAACACAGCATGTCTAGGGACAAACTAGATGGGCGGTCAGCAAGAGCACTTCTCAGCCTTTACTATCAGGATGTCAAGAATGGAAGACAAGGAAGCTGAGGATAGTTGCTCTGATAAAGAGTTGCAACCTCTTGACCAGTTACCTGATCACTTTTCCAACCCAGATCATACTGAATGAAGAGGTTGGGTCCTCAGGAAGAAGAGTCTTGCAACACAGTATATGCAGACTGCAGAATTTCCCCAGTTCTGCCCCCAGAAGAATGATGGCTATTTACTCAGGTAATGGACATGAGAAAAAGGGGAATACCCACATATTTTGAGGGTTGTTGAATACAGGATCTAAGTTGACATTGATACCTAGAGACCTGAAGTATTGTCATAGGGGAGCATGTGGAAACAATGAGTGCTGGCCAAGTTATAAAAGTATATGTAATATATAAGTGCCCACATTAAAACTGTACATGCTCTGTGCATCCATTTGGTGGTCACTCCCGCGTCTCTGAATGTAATTACGTACAGAGTTGACATACTTAGTGATTTGCATGACCTCCTACATTACATCTTTGGCCTGTGGGATACAGGCTATCCATTAGAGTGACAAAGGCCAAAGAGGAAGAAGCCTCTGAAACGGTTGTGCAACTTCCACCAGCCAAAAGAGCAAATGTGTTTTCAGATAAGAAGAGGACCACTAAAAGTTCATAATCATGTGTAGCAGATAACAACATACACATACAATTTTGCCGCAGGGGTACATCAACTCTCCTGCCCTCTGTCACAATATAGTCTGAAAAGATCTGGGCCTCCCACAGAATGTCACATTGATACTGTTAAAGTTATCGAGCTGGATGAGCCAGAAGTGACTAGCATGCTGGAGGTCCTGGTAAGACACACATGCTCCACAGTGTGGGGAATAACCTCTTGGAGACTCAGGGGACTACCATATCAATTACATTTTTAGAAATCCAATAGTCAGCATGTGCCAATATATTCTCTCCAAAGTAAAAGACAAATTGTTATATCTTGTTGCTCCTGCCATGAAGCACAGTGCCTTCATGGCTTTTCTGATGACAGCATATTTCATACCTGGCAATATTGCTTGGCTTCTATACCAGGAGATGTAAAAAGCTGCTGATTTTAAGTGGGGTCCAGATAGGAAAGAGCTCTGCAGCAAATGCAGGCTGAGGTGCAAGCAGCCCTATCACTTGAGCCATATGACCAGAAGATACTAAGGTATTGGAGGTATTAGTGGTGGGAAAAGATGCCAAGTGTGTCTTATGGCAATCCCCAATGGCAAAATCGTGTGAGCCCCTGAGGATCTGAAGCAAGGACTTGACACTTGCAGTGAATTACATGCCTTTGGAAAAACAACGTGGTATGATCCTGGGCCCTTGCAGAGATGGGCCATGTGACCACAGAACACAAAGTGACTTGGAACTGCCAAGAGCTACCACAAGTTCAACCCACCATGTCACAAGTTCAGGGGTATTTCCAGGATCATCCACACATGCTCCCCTATGACAATACTTCAGGTCTCTAGGTATCAGTGTCAACTTAGACCCCGTATTCAACAACCCTCAAAGTATGTGGGTATTCCCCTTTTTCTCATGTCCATTACCTGAGTAAATGGCCATCATTCTTCTGGGGGCAGAATTGGGGGAATTCTACAGTCTGCATGTGCTGCGTTGCAAGGCCTTTCCTCCTGAGCAGCAGCAGAGGGCACAGCAAGCTGCAAGGGCAGGTCACCTATGTCACCCACCAATACTGCAACGGCACCTCTCCCTCATCTCACACCTACGGCCATGAGAGGGAGCTCTTGTGATAAGCTAATGGGGGAAAATGGCCAACTTTGTTTTATGGATGGGGTGGCTCAGTATATAGATTCAAGCCAAATATGGACTGTAGCTGCACTGCAGCCTCACTCCAGTGTAGTTTCAAGTAACAGTGGCAAAGGGAGACTTCTGGGGCCGACCCCGTGGCTCACTCGGGAGAGCGCGGCGCTGGGAGAGCGGAGGCCGCGGGTTCGGATCTTATATAGGGATGGCCTGTGCGCTCACTGGCTGAGCGCGGTGTGGACGACACCAAGCCAAGGGTTACAATCCCCTTACCAGTCACACACACACACACACACAAAGGGAGACTTCACACACACACACACACACACACACACACACACACACACACACACACACACACACACACACACACACACACACACACACACACACACACACACACACAGAAAGAGAGACTTCTGGCTTCCAATCTAAAACATAAGGAGTTTGGAAGTCGTTATTCCCATCCTCACAAGAAAAAAGCTGAACGGTTCAAAATTCATCAGAGAATTGAGGTCAAGGGCAAACCACTGTTCCCTAATTGGAGAAATAGGTTGAATACAGAGAATCACAGCTTACTGGAGCAGAAGCACAGATGCTTTTAAAAGCCTTTTTATCCAATTAATCATGTCCAGCTTTCAACAAAAAATTACAAGACATACTTGTTTGAAGAGACAGAGCAAGCATCAGAATCAGACTCAGACAATGTGGGAAGTTTTGGAATTATCAGACCAGGAATTTAAAATAACTAATATGCTGAGGGTTCTAATGGGAAAAGTGGACAACATACAAGAACAGATGGGTAATATAAGCAGAAAAATAGAAACTCAAGAAAGAATCAAAGGAAATGCTAGAAATGAAAAACATTAACAGAAATGAGGAATGCCTTGGATTGGCTCATCAACAGACTGGACAAGACTAAGGAAAGAATCAGTGAATTTGAAGACATGGCAACAGAAAATTCCACAACTGAAATGCAATGAGAAAAAAAGGAATGAAAAAGAACAGAGTATCTAAAAACTGTGAGACTATTACAAAAAGTGTAACCTAAGTGTGATGAGAATACCAGAAGAAAAAAGAAAGGAACAAAAGAAATATTTGAAGCAACAATGACTTAGCATTTCCCAAAATTAATTAAAGATATCAAACCACAGATCCAGGAAGCTCAGATAATACCAAAAATCTATACTTAGGCATATCATATTCAAACTGCAGAAAATTAAAAACAAAAAATCTTGAAAGAAATCAGAGAGCAATAACCACAGTATCTATACAGAAGCAAAAATAAGAATTACATCATACTTGTCAGAAATCATGCAACTAAGGTGAAGTGAAATGTGTGAAGCATTGAAAGGAAAAAAACCCACCAACTTAGAATTATCCTTCAAAAGTAAAGGAGAAAAAAACCCCAACTTTCTCAAATACAAATTGAAGGAATTTATTGTCAGTAGACCTGCCTTGCAAAAAATGTTAAAAATAAGTTCTTCAGGGAGAAGGAAATGATATAGGTCAGAAACTTGGATCTACATAAAGGAACAGCATTGAGAAGGAATACACTTAAAAAGAAAAAAAAAAAAGTGGCAAGGGAAAATGATTCTTATACAGACTTCAGGTAATACACCTGGCCATCCACTATCCACCTTGCCTGTAAGGTTAAGAAAAATATATATAAACGAATATTTTATACACACACACACGTGTATTATGTACACGTGTCTGTGTGTATCCACAGGGAGTGGCAAATGGCCTGGCTGGTCAGTAGCATGGAAGGAAAATGAATACTAGGGACAAGAACGTCTGGGGTGAAAGCATGTGGATGTGTGCACAGGATGTGAAGAATTGTACTACACATTAATACCTACCAGACAGTTATCCACTACGGAAAAGGAATTTAACCAAATAGAATTTAACCGGTGGCTGACATCAGCCAGCCAGTCATCCACCACTGCCATGATGGTACAATGGACACATGAATGGAGGGGCTACAGTGGGGGAGATAAAATCCATGCATGGTCCAGCAACAATGGTTTCCACTTACCAAGGCTGATCCTATTACTGCTGCTGCTGCCAAATGTCCTTCCTGCCATCAGTGTTAAGCTCAATCTCCCCTTGAAAAAATCAACTAGTAAATTGGTAGTAAGCTGACTACATTGGGCCTTCTATCTTGGAAGGGCCAAAGATTTATTCTAACAGAAGAGTGTGAGTTTGCCTTTCCTGTCTGTGGGACCTCAAGCAGCACTACTGAGAGTTTATGGAGTGTTTCATCTACCAACATGGGATCCCAAATAACATTGTCAGACCAGGAGACTCACTTTATAGAAAGAAGATATGGAAGTGGGCCCATTATTAAGGAACCCACTGATCAAATCACATACCTCACCATCCAGAAAATACTGGCCTCATAGTGTTAGAATAGCTTGTTGATGGTATAATTGAAGGGCCATTTTAGAGTAAAAAAGCTACAAGGATGAGGTGCTATCCTCCAGGACACAGTATGTATCTAACCAAAGTACATTTTTCGTTCCTTAGTCCCTAGTAAGAATATATGGGTCTAGAGCCAAGGGGTGGGAGCACAAATGACCCAATTTATCATCCTTTCCAGTGACCACTGAGGGACTCTGTGCTTCCCTGCCTTACAACTTGGAGTCTAGGGGATTAGAGATCCTGGTCCCAAAGGGATACCTTTTTTGCTAGGACACCCAGCTAGAGTCAAATTTAATCCTACCAGTGACCATTTCTTTATATAAATTTCTTACTAACCAATTATATTTGAATAAAAAAGTATAATTATCTCCTTAACCAATGTAAAGAAACTTACTGCGTGGTCCTTGCCCAAAAATGATGTAAAATTCTCTTGGCTGCAGTTGTAGAATTCTACAGCTAGATAAGACAGTACATGGATTCTGATGAATCTAATGATTTGGATTTTTCATTATTTGTGATCATTGCCTCAAAAGTGGTTGAACCCCTAGAAGAGTTCTCAATTGCACAGTCACCTGGTTAACAAAAAATGATCAAATTCTCTGGCCATAACAGTTACGATAATGTATTAATATTCATCACCATCCTACTTTGCTTGCCTGTGAGAATATAAATTCTCACTAGTTTCTTCACTTGATAAACTCCCTTATTCCCCTTTTCTTCCCATTCCTTAGGTTAGCTGTGATTTTTTTCCCCCTTTCTAGTTTGGGAAAAATCCTCTTTCTGTTCCCATTTCAAACCCTCCAGGAAAGGAAAAAATGAAATGCAGGCTCACAGAGCACACTTAAAAGATAGTAATAAAATAATTTAAAAAACAAAGGGAAAATGCACAACAAACTGGTCACCACTGGAAGACGGTAGTGCAGCAACTCATTATTTTGAAACTTGCAATAAAGGGTACTAGTCAAGCATTCATCCTGTCTTTCCTATATAAACTACACCACCAGGTAACTAAAGATTCTTCTACTGAAGGAATGACAATTAGAATATTGCCATTCTGTAACCCCTGGTAAATCGATGGACCTAGGCATTGATTATCAATGGTGATAATCCAATAAGACACAACTAGGCATTGTGTACCATCTAATGGAGGAATACCATCACCTACGAGGTAATACTGTCCCCAGCAAAACAAAATAAATATCTGAATCTGATTAAGTCTGTAGATCCAAAACAAATTTACAGGAAATATAAAGAACAGAAGAATATGTTAAATGATATCAAAGGGATGCAGTCAGTAAACTCTGGGAAACTCGACAAAGCAAGTAACCTGTTTTTGTCATAAATTAATTGCAAGGAAAAAAATGAGGAAGAAATAGAAGGGAACTCTGCAATATATGGACTTTAAGTGGATCTTGATCCAAATTGTTTACAAAAACAAATTTTTATATATTTGGAGATTATTAATTTTTTGAGTGATAATGGTATTTGTTGTGTTTTAAGGAGTCCTTATCTTTTAAAAATACATACTAAAATATTTATGAAGAAAGCACATATCATCTGAGATTGCTTCAAAATAATATGGAGTGGAGGCACGAGTGGGATTATGGATGAAGTAACCAGAATAGTCATGAGTTGATAATTATTGAAACTGAGTACTGGTACTTGGGGCTTCATTATTTATTCTGTCTGCTTTTATATATAAGTAAAAATTTCCACAATAATTTAAAAAGATATAAACAAAAAAACCTCCAAAACCCTAAAAGAAAACCAATCACCACTTGAATTGAGGAGCAGTCTTTTTTTTCATCTAGACCTGAATGACCATTGAGGAAGTATTTGAAAAACAAATACTACCACTAGTCTTCTACTGGTTAATAAAACAGACTCAGATGAACAATGTAAACTATACTAAAATAAAATAACATAGATGAGACTCATAATTCACTTCTAGCTCTTAATTATTTGGCCTGCTGGCCAAAAGGTGGCAACACATTAGGAAACAAAACAAATAGGAATATAATGACATATTAGTAACAACTCTGAAAAGACAGAAGGCCACTCCGTCATAAAAAATCAACTTAACAGTCATTGAGTAAGATTTAAGAAAGTCATGACATTTCAAAAAATGTTTCCTCTTTATTTAAACATAAAACACATTTACAGCATGCAGGTTAACTTAAAATTATATGGCGTCTTCCCAAACCAATTATCTTTGAATGTATCTTCAAGCACTGAAAACAAATGAACATATTCCACAGGTAGACTCAGACTCTCCTCTGTCACCTCATGTCAAATTGAGAGTTACGTGCAAATTGAGTTATGCACAGTAGTTAGTTTTCTTAAGTTAGGCAAATAATTTAATTGATCATGATGAATAAATATTACTCTTATTTCATTGAGTTTCTCTTCTGAACCATTTATCAATATCATTCAGAGGAACATTAATATATCCAGTCAAAAAAGAAAAAAAAAAGACACGGCAAATTGAAATAAGTGTCCATATTCTAGATGATCAGAAATTTTCACTTATAGGAGTAAATGCTGTGTTTAATGACCCACAAGAGCAGAAAGAGCAGTTTACTGAAAAAAATTTATGAAATTCTTAGTAAACTTTATGAAAGTTTGAAATTATAAATAGAAAAGAACCATTAAGATATTTTTTAAAACCTAACATTGTGTATTCTGAACCACACGCTAGTCACAATTCATTGTTTGTTACACAGCACCAATACCCATGTATTTCTTACAAGAATTAAACTAACATATTCAGACAAAAGAGAAAAAAATCCTGCTTCATCTATGAATAGTCAAAGAAGCAAGTTTTCTTTTGAAAACAAAATATGTCTATGTGAATGCAGCCAAATGTTTCTCCATTTAGAAAACTATCATCATAAAGAGGCTGTAGTACTTTTTTGTTAACTGTATTACTTATACCTTGCTGCACCAAGGCTTCATCTCAATTTTTGGAGTGTTCCTTTGATCAATCCTAAAAGCAATATAATAATTTTGTAAGGTTGCAGACTACAACAGCAAGGATTTTTGAGTGTTAAAAAAATAAATAAATAAATTTATCTTTTAAATCAAAATTATTATAAAAGTGGAAATTACAAGAGTTAAGGAAATAGAAAAATAAGCCAATTATGATGAGTCTTCTGACTATGACTCCAAATTTAATAATACAAATATCTGCATATAAAACTTGTTCAAAATGTAAATTCTGCCAGCCAGATCCTAACAAAGAACTTTCCAAGTTTCTCTACTAACTAAATAACCTTAAATCCCCATTCTGTGAATTTCTGCTAACACAGTTTTATAGTCACCCACCCAGCACTGATGAAGCAAATATTGAAATCTCTTTCCCTATTACTTTAATTTCCTAAAATAAACTGTTGACTTAAGTTTAATCATTTGAGGAAGAAGTGGCAAAAAATAGGTACACACTTAGTACTAATTATAAAATTATGGGCTATGGCCAACAAAATAATTTTATTTGACGATTATTAGTGACTTTCAAACAATTTACTATTTCTAGACTAAACAAGAAATAAATTATAGTGTATGATTTAGAGAAGCAGGTTAAAAACACCTCAGGAATTTCAGACCAAAATTTACCTACATATTTTAAAATTCACCTTATAGCTGTCCTGTTTCTTCACATTTTTCCTCAATTTCCATAGTCCATTAAATTTAGATAAGCCAATAAAATACTAGCAGTATAAAATTATGTTTGATCCTTTAGTATCTTTTCATTTTGCTCTAGAAAAATGAGAAATCATTATCTGGCCAATTCTTTTATTAGCTAGCAGGGTCATCAGAATGAAGCAGGGCATTTTCGTTCCATCCAACTATGTAGAATCAGGAAGAAAAGAATACAATTCTTTTTCCAAACTCTCTCTTACACTGAGATTTACTTTTCATAGTGTAAAAATAGTTCTATTCAAAGTAACATGGTACAGGCATTTCATGAGATAAGAATTAAGGAGACTTGCTTAGTCTCAAATGCCTAGTTAGGCAGTTGTAAGGTTGCAGTGCTCAAATGGTAGTTTTCAGAAGCAAACTTCAGAAATGATAGAAATAATTTTAAACCTGACATCATTTCAAGGGATTTTAAAATACAGTGCTGACCTGATATATTTTGTGGGCATGTAGTGTTGTAAGTGGTAAAATTTAAGACATTTAACATAAATGTTCCATTTTCCCTAAAAAAAAGGAAGACATTTTAATAGGAAAAGAAAAACAAGAAGCGGTAGCAGCTAGGAAATTTAAACTGAGATTAAAAAATAAACATACACAAAAAAACAAATACAAAAAGCACAGTCCTATAAGGTACAGTCAGCTTGGCACAGTGAAGACTAAATTTAAGACATGAAAGACAAACTGTGTAATAAATAGGGCCACAGTTGTAGTAAACTGTCACTTTTCCCTCCTATGATGCCAAAATTGCACTCTAGTTGTGTGGGAAGCAGCAGAGTTTACAAGAAGAGTGGGTAGGAAACAGCTGTACAGGCCAGGTATAATTTATACATAAAAAAAAAGTTATAATTCTACAGTCCCAAGGGGGAACAGGTTATAGTCACTGATTGACTGTTTGATACTATGTCCTCTTCATACTTCGATCACTTTTCAACACCTGAAAATAGGAGAAAGCATAAGGAGAAAATATTTTCAGTTTTATAAAAACACATGTTTGAGATAATAATAGAGAATAAAAACAAGGAAATAAAATACACCAATAGTTTATAAGCATTCTAGTCAATAGCTTTGACCACTTTTCCCAAAATTAAAAATATGGCAATATTAAATGATTTGATTTCTTCTTCTTTTATCTACCTTTTAAGTAGAATTGTTTAGGAGCAGTAGCACAATGTTTAAAAGCTCAGCCCTTCATTTGTTTTTATTCTCCCCAGTAAAGCTATGGGTGAGCTGATATTTGAATTGTATTTGTTTTAAAAGAAAAAGATGAATATTTTAACCAGGAGACAGTGGTTACTGACATTCTTAAACCAAGAACCATGAACTAGCAACTAGTAGTTATATACATGGTAGCTGTAAAAAAAAAAAAAAAAAGAATGGGGTGGTGGAGAGAAGTAGAAGGATAGGAATAAATAAGAAGTGTATATGGCAGGAAAAGTGAAAATAAATAAACAATTCCAGTTGTTACCTAGAGCCATCCTTATATTAGATTGCCTACTTAAAAAAACTCAACCTGTTCAAAGTACTATGCAAGCCAGAAGACCAGTCATGTGAAACTGGGAACTAGTGGTATCAGTATTAATACACTGTCACCCTCCCCAAAAACAAACCCAGTGTTTTGGAATGTTTTATTTTTTATGTTTTAACATTTCAGAAATAATTTTAAAAGTTCTCTGCAAAGTATTTAACTTTTCAACAATTTATCTTTTAAGTAGATCATATACTCCTCAATCATGGTTTAAGACTGATGCAAGAGTTTAAAAAATGAGAAACGCTGTCTTTTGGGCCAGCAATGAAACAAACCTTTTATATTTTTATATTATATTACAAAGTATTTATAATACTTTTACATTATAATCTTCAATTCTTGAAAACCTAGTGTAGCTGGGTTAGCTATCTCTTGTGCTAAAAACTGCTGTCATTATACTGGGATCTGCTATATTTAATAAAGGTCATGGTCTATCCTCTCTGCAAATGAGATACGACTTCTAAGTTTACATATGAATTTTAACATGAGAACAATATCCAAACAGAATAAACTTTTATCTATATCCATGCTTTGAAAATCCCTTTGCCCAGCTCCCACTTCCAGAAAGGTAGGAAAATGCAGCTTGCATCTACTGAATACTCCGGGCTAGGTAATGACATCTTAACTCATGTAATTCTCAAGAACTTGCATTTTACTAACAAAAGGAGCTCAAAAAAGTTACTAGTCCAAAGTGGAAAATGCAGAGGCCATATCTCACTGGCAGGAAAACTAGCTATTACATGTTTACTGATGTGAAACAATATCAGGCACGTATTACCTACAACACAGTCTTGTCAAAAAATGTTTATGCTGAATCTAATCAATGCTTTTGATCTACTTTTCAGTATAATATAGAGAATAGAGGAGACAGAGAACAAAGCAACTACACATGTAACCAATTAGACACATCCAGAAAGTCACATACACTCAAGATAACTGGCCTAGTCTCTTCAGTTAGTGCTATTTAAAAAGGGGAGTTATTCTAGATTAAAAGAGACTTAAGGGTAAAACCAAATGCAAACAGTAGTCCTGGACTGTATCCTGGTTTAGACAAATCAGCCGTACAGGACATTAAAAAAAAAAAAAAAGAAAGAAAGAAATCTGAATGTGTATTAGATTTAAAATAAAAAACATTATTAAAACATAATTATTTAATTTTTAATTACATGTTCTTTTCACACTATCACTCTTCAAATACAATATACTATGTGGACAAAACATTATACAATATTAAATTATTGGAAATATGAATCCTCCAGAATACTGCTTAAATTCTCTACTCAAATTTAGAGCCAGAGTTATGCAAAATGTCAAAGTAAAAACAAACAAGATTAAAATAAACTAGCTTTAGTATTTGTCAGAAATAAACAATTAGCTATCTCATAATTACCTAATATTTTAAATTTCCAAAGCACCTGCACATCTGGGACTTCCTAAAAAGTTAAAATCGGAGTTCCTGCCATATGATGAAACATTAGGCAGCTATTAACTAACTAATCAATCAGGTTATAAAAGAAAATGTTCACAATATATTGCTAAGTTAAAAAAACAGATTATTAAGTAGCATATATAGTAGAACTGGTGTGGTATGTTATTAGAATAGTTAACAACAGTTTAAACTTTTAAGTTAAAAGTTATAATATGTAAAGAAAGCTCTATAAAGATATACACAATATACTGTGTAGTATCTCTTGATATTTATTTTCTAATTTGTGGTATTTTTTATCCCCCTACAAGGAATAGATAGCACTTGTAAAATAAAAAATAAATAAAAATCATTGACAATGAGTAAATGGAAAAATGACATAGATAACTCATTTAAAAAGAAAATATAAATGAGCCAATAAATATACAAAAAGAAAAAATCCAGCTTCACTAATAAATCAATGCGATGTTATTTTTGGGCTATTCAATTAGAAGCTTAAAAACTATTAATAATCAATGCTGGCAAGAATGCAACAAAATACACAGTATCCTTGGCTAATATGGAATTTGGTATGGTCTTTCTACAAAGCAGTATGTTAATACATATCAAGAGCCTTAAAAATGCTCACACCTTCTTATAATTCCACTTCTGGGAATCTTCTGGAAATAATCCAAAATTTGAAGGAGTATAAAAAGGTTTCACACTTCAAATTTCATATGTGGAAATTTCAACTTTGGAAAATTTCAAATACAAATATGAAAAAAATTAACATAATTAAATGTCCAGTAAAAAGTAAGAGTTATACACCATGGTATCCATTAAACAGAATACCAAGAGTTATTACAAATGATCCAATGTTAGGCTTAAAAACAATAAGAACACAAATTTGAGTAGACAGTATCATGATAAGTTACTTTTTTTTATTTTAAAAGGCTCAAGGGAGATTGTTCTCCTGTTCTGCCACATTAGGATGCAGCAGAAAGTGCTGTTCTATTAACCAGGAAGTGGGCCTTCGCTAAGTTACCTTTATAATCCCATACGTTACGAAAAAGTGAGAATCTAAAAGACCCCAGAATATGTTTACCAGCTGGCAGCCAAAACAAAACAAAACAAAACATTTCCACAAATGACTCAAAAACCAGATATAAACTACAAACCTGTGGGTATGTGTAAGTGTTTACACTTGTTTGCCTCCTCCACCTCGTAATGCTACTGGCTGGCTGTTCTGAACAAATGCACCTCCTCCACGAATTGCACTTGGATGAGTTGGAGAAGCTGCTGGATGTTGCCCGGGACGAATAGGTTTAGCTAATATAAAAAATAAAGACTAACTTTAGAATAAAACTTAGCACATGACTGCAATGACTGTTTAGGTCTCTTCTCTTTATTCACAACAAATTCCCAAATGTATCTTTTTCTTTTTGGTTATATCCTTTTCTCCAGGACCTCTACAATCGTTAGCCTCTTAAAATCTTATTCCTGAACATGATTATTCCGAAATATGTAATAATTGCTGATGACCTATTATCTTGCAATTCTCTCTTTGCCTCAATAATACCATTCTATATAGTTTTTTCTAACCCTGACCATTCTTGCTTGTTTCTATATTTCATATTTATCTTCTTGACCCGTTAATATAGTTATTCCTCAATTTCTCTCTTCCTTCCCAATACTCTTTGTTAAATTATAATAGAGACAAATACCACCAGGATGACACATTACAAAATTCAGATTATGTTTTCAACTAAATAAAAGCGTTCAAAATGAGCAAGGTTTAAAGGTTTCAATGTGTTCTACTAACCAATCTGTGCAGAATGCCCTCTTCTGGCCATATTCTTTGACCTGACTGCTTCCTTTATGCGATCTACTTCTTGCTGATAGCGTTTGCGATCACGAGATGCATTTTCTTTGGCTTCTTTCAGGGCTGACTCCAAAGCTTTTACTCTCTCGGCTGTAGCTCGAAGTCGCTTTTCCAACTTAGGAAGTTCGCAGCGAAGATCTGCATTATCACGTACCAACTAAAAGACAGAAAACAAGGATTCTAGCTTTAACAGGATGATTTAAGAAAGTATGAGGATTTCACAACTGCTCTTTAGAAAAGAAGCAAAACTACATTTTATATTAAGGTTTTCCACTTAGCTAATTCAATTTAGTCAGCAACAGGCAAGGAATACATATATCCATATATATTGTACACACATGTATTTCTCACAAAGATATAATTTCATTTAAATTGGGGGGAGGGGTTTTTCTTTCCTTCTACTAGGCAGGACAATAAATTACAGCACAGTGCTCAGTCTCTTCAGCAAGATAACTAATCTGGTGAAATGAGTATCTTTTTAGACATATTAAGAGCACAAATGAACATAAACTTAGGAAGCCCTTTAAATAATGTCCTTAACCTAACTCTGACGCAAACATCCAATTACAGTAACAAGGATATACAACAATTGAGTACATTAAGAAACTTTTTCTGTTAGTAGCCTAAATCATTCATCAAGCCATAATTTTAAAAAATCAGCAAAAAAAAGTATTACTTTTTAAAAAAATATAAACTGCCTCATTATATTATATATTTCACACACAGACATTACACGTACAGGGGGTCTTCCAAAGTTCACAGAAAGATTCATATTGTCTTTCAATTCTACTTTTCCATGAACTTTTTGAAGTACCCTTGTGAAAAGACCAAATTTAACTGCAAAGACTTGTCTACCAGAGATTTAGAAATGATCATGAATAAATTAAGAAACCTAACAGAGGAAATAAGAATACATGTTTCTATTAGCCTCCTTTGATAAAACAGTTGTTAAAAATATTAACTCCCCTAAAAGTCACTAGTGACTTCATTATATAATTGCTTGATAAAATAATCGAATAGCTCAAAGTATGAAAATTCCTTAGGACTTTGAAAGATTAAAATACTTGTCATTCCTCAACTTTTGATTCTTTTGTTGCAGCTGCCACAAAATATACTCTTTATTACCTGTTTGTGCACTTTAGTGAGTTGTTCAAGATTATTTTCAAGAAAGGAGATTTTCTGCTTTTGAGCAGCACTGCCTCCCGTGTCATCAGAATCAATTTCGGCACTCTGAGAAAAGAAAGCAGATGAATACTGTGAAAAAATTTAAAGATCAAAAAATATCTACGCTTAACTTACACAAAAATGGACATGGCAATATAAAATTATTTCACTTGCACAAATACAAAGAATTACACACAGTAAACACTATTATACAAATACCCACCTCAGTATCGTTATATTACCTTTTTAACTCTGGTAGCCAGGTCCTGAACAAAGAGCTTGCGTAGGTTGTGTAAAGTCTGAAGTTCTTTTGCCTTGAATTAAGAACAGCAATATTTTGGAATGCAGACTTCCAATTTATGATAATCAGGGAAGAAAAAACCCACAAAATACTCCCCAATCCTATTTATTTTCATGTTTTTCTTACCACTGTCTCTTCCAAACCCTTCAGGTCTTGTCTTGCTTGTTCTCGTCTGTCTTGCATAACTCTAACAGTGGAAGAATATACATATATGTTTTCAACTTTGATTCCATAAAATTCTAGTTTTACTTACCACAAGAGTTGAATCAAATTTTTTATCTAAAAAGATCAATTTGTAAATTCAAATAAATAAAAAATGCTTATTTTTAAACAGGTTTACCCATGTTGTGTCTTTCATAAACAATTTTATATGCCTTATGATCTCCTAAATCTATAGTTTATTAGGAAAAAACCCTCCTCATGTAGCAATGAAAGAGATGAAATAAAATGTGGCAGAATTCAAAGAATAAAGAATGGGTCTTATTTGTATTTCAAAATATAGTATACTGCTATTTATCCAAAATAATACTGATTAACTGGGAATCACAGAGATCATAAATTGTTAAAGACTAAAGTATTTTACATTAGAATTATTCTAAACAAAATTATGGCTGCAATTCAACAGAACCTTTAAAAATCAATTCTGAACTGGTCCTGACAGTGCAAACATCTTAATAACAATTCATTTGCAAATTTGTCTCTCATAAATTAAAGGTATATGAAAAATTATAATCATAAGTTTTCTACCTGCTCAGATTCTAGAAAATTGAGTACTGACTCAGTAAATTAGAAAAAGTAAACACTGAAAACCTCTGTTCAAAAAGGCAAGGCTAAAACATTACAGATGGTTCCTGACTTACAATGGTTAGACTTTACAATGGGTTTATTGGGACGTAATTCCATTGTTAGTTGAGGAGCATCTGGAATTACGACGGTTCAATTTATGATTTTTCAACTTTATGATAAATTTATCTGGGTATTAAATGCATTTGCAACTTATGATATTTTTTACTTATGATGGATTTATTGGGATGTAACCCCATCATAACTTGAAAAGCATTCATCTGTAATGTACTTTTTTTATCCAAGATCAAATCTGAAAAAAATTCAGTTTTTGTGATAGATCCTGAAATCTTCTAAATTAATGTTATGTTTTAGGTTCATTTTAGTGTGAATCTTGAAGTAATATGGTGATAGAGAAACAGCAAGCAGGTTGAAAACAGAAATCTAAATCTAGACCACCACTGAAATATAAGACCTGGCTTTGACTTAAGTAACAGCATATACTGCAAGTTTTAGATATAACTCAAACGAACTAAGAGCATTTAAGAACAATACTCTTTAGCCCATACAAAGTGAAAAAAGTATCCACTGGAAATATCCAAAGATAAAATCTGCAATTCTCGAATTTAGTTTTTATTTTATTTTTTTGGCAGCTGGGTGGTATGGAGATCCAAACCCTTGACCGTGGAATTATTATACCACACTCTAAAGAACTGAGCTAACCAGCTAACCCTCGTTTTTATTTCTAAACATTATTAAAACAATTACTTACGTAAGCTCATGTAGTTTTCTGCTCTTTTCCTGATCTGTAGCTTTCAACTTCTCATGTTCTACTCTTAGACGTTCCTGCTCTAACATCATTTTCTGGTTTTGGCTGACAAAAGTACAAAACACGATATCAACATCATAGTTTTCTGAACGTGATCGTTAAAAATTTTCAAACTCTTAAATTCTATAATCTCATTTTTCAAATACCCAAGGCCAATACGAAATACTCTATTATCCTACCCCTCCCATGGTGGGAGAATGGGAGGGAACCTACCTACTTTCAACCATACAATATTTTTCATATTTTGGTTTGAAATCATGATAATCTTTATCCCCACACTTCCATTAGATATTAATAATAAGATCCATGTTCCAAGCTTCATCATTTTATTTTGTTTGGTTACTTTCTTCTGATTCTTATTCAAAGCATGGAAGAGTTCCAATTTGTATAAATTCTATGTATGTGCACATGGTTATGGAAGTAGGAAAATGTCTTCTAGATAAACTAAGATGATAACTTCTATTTACAAAAAAACAAAAAACACACTTTGACTTTTTTTTGGCAGCTGGCCAGTACAGGGATCCTCACCCTTGACTTTGATGTTAGAACACCACGCTCTAACCAACTGAGCTAACAGGCCAGCCTAAAAAACACACTTTAAAAACCCACAATTCCCAATAAAGCTTTTTGGTCAGTTAGGAATTCTTTTAAAAAGGAAGTTAAATAAATGATTTGGAGGAGACTGTGATATCTATTTGCAATAATGAGTTTAAGTTGGGTTTTTTCTTTTTACTCAATATTTAAGTCAAGAAACCTAAAAAAATTTCTCAAGAATTTGACCTTAAACTTAGGAGTTTTACTCATAAGGGAGAGAATTCTTTAAGTAAAAAATTATGCTTCCAATGAAAACTGCAGGTTTCTAATAAGAACATAGTGTCTGCTAGAAACCTATTATTTCCTCCTGTCTAAACAGTCAATTTTTCTGAGTAAGTTTCTAATATCTAACAGAAAAGTATAATACTTACTCTTGAAGATCAGTAATAAGTTTTTCTTTTGCCTCAACTTCATCTCTCAAACTACTGATCTGTTTTTGATGAGTTTCTCTGTGGCTTTGGATCTGTTGTTCAACAGCTTGCTAAAAATTTTTTTGGGGGGAGGAGGGAGATGTTACAATCAGACTAATCAAAATTAATAATGATGGATTAAAGCCAGTAGAATCCAATATAACATTAAACTTGCCTTAACTTCATTTGCAGTCTGAACCTTATTTAAGTGCTCCTTTTCCATTTCATGGACTTTCTCTGTTTGGGTAGAGAGAAAATAGCAAAATAAGTCTTAAGGTTCTTTATATAAACCAAGTAGCAAATGGGTTTTATGAGAAGAATGTTCCTTTGCAGTATTCGACTTTAAATTACAGAAATGACACAAAGTAAATGACATGTTGACTCGTACATTTAGTTATATCCAAGCTTAATGACATGTTGACTAGTACACTTAAGTTATATCTGTGGTGCCGATATTATAGATTCTTTCATTTTCTTTGCCTAATCCCAGAAAAGATGGGTTAAGGGCATGGCTGGGAAATGAAATAGCTTCTAAGTCCCTTATGTTAAGATTTATACACGCACACACGCACACGCACACGCACACGCACACACACACACACACGAAACTTCAGAACTTTGTGGGAAATTCCCAGATTGACCATTTCCATATTCAAACACAATTTTTAAAAATATGTCTCAAAGCCACATTAAAATGTATGATTTGTTTACAATTCCAAGTTATCCATATTCCTACTATTCTCTATCAGTGTGAATTTAGGTTTACTACAATTACACTAAAGTAAGAGAGAATTAATATAGATACAACTCATAAACAATTGGAAGCTAATACCTTGTGCTCGAAGCTGGACTAGTTCTTCACTGAGGGAATCAACAGATTCTTCCAGCTGTCTTTTCTTTTGCTCCACATTTTGAAGGTATTCAGTCAGTGACTTGATTTTAGCTTCATGCTTTTGGAAAAAATATAATGACTGAAGTGGAAGAAATATCTCACACGCACATTTTGTTAAGAAAATTTAAAAGCAAGTAAGTTTCATCAATATCTAAATATATGATAAACTTGAAATATTTAAACTTCAAATGTTCAGGTACCAGATTTAAAATGTTTAAGAAGTTCATTCAGTAAATAGTCATCTGTATAGTTTATATCACTCACAAACTAAGCCACCGAAGGCTGAAATATGAGAAAATATTTTTTTGAGATAATATTCTTATAGTTATCTCCATCTTCACCCCTCCTTCCCTCCTTGTATAATTCCTGTGTTGGTGAAATATAACCCAGTTAAGTCATTCGTTACTATACTGTAGCTAGATTAGGAAAAGCAACTGACTAAATGGACCTTTTTGTTACTCAAAATAACCTGTAGAGGATCTTGACTCTGGAAACTTTTATAAGAAATAAAATTTATATGTGGCTGTTCAAAAACAAAGGAACTATTCTGTTACACATACTTGAGAGATACGAAGCTGGCATGCTGCTAACTCCTTTTCATTTTCTTCCATTTTTTTGTTGCTCTCAGTTTGTGTGCTTTCTAACTGTTTGCAGCGTTTCACCATTGTTTTTACTTCTGACTTCATTTTGCTAATGTAGAGCCTTGCAACAGTGAACTCTTCATCTATCATGCCTGTTCCCTCAGGTTGCTGTGAGAAAAAAAGTAAAGTAAAAAATGAAAGTCACAAATGTTTGGTTCAATTAGACCCTAAAATCTTATAACAAAATAAAACATATTTTAGTATCATTCTACAATTCATCGTCTGGAATTTATTTTTTCTTTTATTACTATTTTCAATAAAGGGTATACAGAGCTTACTTTTTTCCTTCTCTACTTTTTAAAATTTAAAATATTGTTAATACATTCCTACAAAGAAAAAAAAAATAGATGTAAACTGAAAAAAAAAAAAAAAAAACAAAAGCAAGCTGATGAATTCTGCCACTTTCAATTTTCAGATTTCCTCTCCACAGAATGTCTTCAGTAAATTCATAGTTAATCATGTGCAAGTTCTATTTAAAACTTAACAAGTAAGAGGATGTTTGGGTGGCAGGGAAAGGATAACTTTTAAGCTCAACAAGGAGGAACTGTTGTCACGGTACATTATTTAACTTTCATGGATTTCATTAGAAAAATCCAGTATAATATTTAGTGTCAAAATTAGTGGAGCTTGAGGAAAAAAACCAAAACTTTGTGTTTGCAAATGATGTAATTGCTTAAAAAAAGAAAAAACCTCCTGGAAATAACAAACCATTATAGTAAGGGTGTAGGATACAAGGTTAATAAACAAAAGTCAATCACTTCCTATATACCAACAATGATCAATTGTAATCTGAAATTAAAAACACAGTGTTACTTACATTAGCACAAAAAGGAAGTTAGGGAGAGAAGGAGGAAGAAAAGAGACTCAGGTATAAATCTAACATGGGATGTACAAGATCTAAAGGGGAGACTCCAAAACACTGATGAAAGAATGTAATCCCAATCAAAATTACAGCAAGCTATTTTGCAAACATCAGCAAACTGATTCTAAAGTTTATATGAAGAATTTAAAGACCATGAATAGCCAACACAATACTTAAGAACAACAAAGTTGGAGGACTGACCCTACACAACTTTAAGACTTACTATAAAACTACAATAATCAAGACAGTATAGCATTGGCAAAATAGACAAATAGGTCAATGGAATATTCTATTCTTGAGAACCCAGGAAGACACCCACATAAATGGAGTCAATTGATCTCTGACAAAGGGGCAAAGGCAATTCAATGGAGAAAGGATAGTCTTTTCAACAAATAGTGCTGTAACAACTGGACGTCCACATGCACAACAATGAATATTAACATAGATCTTACACTTTTCAGAAATATTAATTCCAAATGGATCACAGACCTAATGTAAATGCAAAACTAAAAACTTTTAGAAGATAACATAGGAGGAAATCTAGTTGACCTTGGCTTTGGTGATGAGTTTTTAAATACAATACCAAAACACAATCCATTAAAGAAAAAATTCATAAGTTGGACTTCATTAAAATTAAAAGCTTCTGTTTTACAAAGGACACTGTTAAGGGCTGGCTGGTTAGAGCACAGCCTTGTAACACCAAGGTCAAGGGTATGGATCTCCACACTGGCCAGCCTCCAAAAAAAAAAAAAAAACAAGACACACTGTTAAGAAAATGGAAAGAAATATTGCAAAAAAACTATCTGATAAAGGAGCTGCATCCAAAATATACAAAGAACTCTTAAAACTCAACAATAAGAAAACAACCCAATTGCAAATTAAAACGTGAGATAACACTACACATTAGTAGAATGGCTAAAATCCAAGAGACTAACGATACCAAATGTGGATGAGGATGTGGAGCAACAGGAACTCTAATTCACTGCTAGTAAGATGCAAAACAGTACAGCCACTTTCAGAGACAGTTTGTGAGTTTCTTACAAAGCTAACAGTCTTAACATAAAACCTAGTAATTACATTTCTAGGTATTTTTACCCAACTGAATTGAAAACTTATGTCCACAGAAAAATTTGCACGTTAGAGCAGCATTATTCATAATTGCCAAAACCCAGAAGTAACAAAGTAGGTGAATGGTGAACAATGAGCTTTCAAACCACGAAAAGACATGGCAGAACTTTAAATGTATATTGTTAAGTGAAAGAAGCAGTGTGAAACGGCATATGATTCCAAATATGTAACATTTTGGAAATGGCAAAACTTATAGAGATAGTAAAAACATCAGCAGTTTCCAGGGGTTCAGGGGGTAGAGATGAATAGATAAAGTACAAAGGATTTGTTAGTATGGTAAAACTATTCTATACAATACTGTAATGGTGGATTTATAATATTACTCATTTGTTAAAATCTAGACAACTGGAAAACAGAAAGAGTGAACCCTAATGTTTAAAAAAAAAAAAAGGTGAAGCCAATAATGACAACAGAAAAAGAATTGTGTGTAAATGATGAAAATACTGAGGATTCTTCGTGTTTTTAAAGTGAAGCTCATAATGATAACAGGAAAAGAATTACGTATAAATGACAAACATCCTCAGGATTCCTGGTGGTAGTTTTCAAGTAACTACTTGCAAGGCTCATTATTTTCAAAATGCTGTAATAGTATAGTGAAAAAAACAGTCTAGGAGTCAGGGAACCTGTATTCTATCCCTGAGCCTGCCACTAAACATTAAGCCATTTCCACTCTATGTTGTATATTTACCACCTTTCCACTTAAATAGATTATTTGAACATGAAATGAAAGATTTTTCTAAAAAGAAGCTGTGACTCTACAAAGCAAAATCTGAGCACCACCTTTCTAGTGTTCAGTGATATGAAGTAAACCTACTTTTCTATCCCAGATGATTCCCACTTAACTCTACAATTCACATTGCTTCACTGTAAACAGAATAGAGCAGAAATGTTCAGAATAATGGTGAAGACCGCAGGTCAAGTCTGATAATTTAGCAAGAACACTTTTCCTTTGCTTCAATGAGGTGAGTCAACATAAAGGAATAACATGATAAGAAGAGAAACGTCACAGAACCCTTGCCTCCATCAATAAATGGAAATTTAAACAATACAATGGATAGAAGGAATGTGTGCTCTGTATTGAAAACTTTTATTTCATTTCCAACTCTTGTTAAACTGGGCTCCTTAGAAGGCTCTCACTATAAATCCAAGTATAAGTTTGTTCTCTCTGTTACTATAATTAGGCTTTAATCAAAAAGGTAAAGTCCAGGGCTGGCTGGTTAATTCAATTGGTTAAAGCACAGTATGGGTTCAGATCCAGTACAAGCCAGCCACCAAAACAACAGCAACAACAACAAAAATTGGTAAAGTCCAAACAAATAGCTACTGCAACTTACAAATCTTTCAAGTTATATGCATGTTTTTGCAGTTAAGTTTGTTTTGGTCTAAGTGTTTAAATCTACCAGGTCAGGTCACTAAAATTTTTTGCCATGTGCCTAATGCTGACACATCCTTAAAAAGATTATTAGAAAAAAGACATAGATAAGTGTGGCAAAATTTTGATAACCAATAATTCTGTAGTTCATTGTATTATTCTCCACAGTACTATATGTTTGAAATTTTTCACACTAAGATTAAAAAAAAAAAAAAAAAAAAAAGAAAATTAAGCAGTGCTCATCTTTTACCTTTATTTAAACATTTAAAGCAAGCACAGGCCAATTCATTTATGAATTTATTTAAGTGTAAAATCTTTACATAGTAGAAAAAAGAACCAAACATGGGGTCCAATAAATGCTACTTACTGAATATATCTATCTGGTTGCCCCTTATTCTCTCCCTCTTTCCTCATCTGTTTAAACGGAGTTAATACCAACTATCACACATGGCTGTTGTGAGGACAGGATAATGGGTATGAAAAGAACTTTGTAAAAAAAATAGTAAACAAAAAGTACAAGTTGTAAACTGATAACTATACTTAATATATAGTTACTGTATTTACCTTTACATCATTATTTCCCACAGCGATTCCTATTTCTGCAAGGTCTTTTAGTAAAGATGCCATCATCTCAGCTGCTCGTTTTTTCTGGTGGTTGGTCATCTCCTTCAGTTTCTGAAGCTCAGCATCTATACTTGCTAAAGTTGCCTAATAGAACCAAAAGCAGAAAGTACAGTTAAATCTATTAAAGGGAAACTCAACACAATATTCACAGGTATTTCAAGTTTTCCACCCAGCTCTTAAAAAACCATGTATTTTCTGCTTCCATTTTCTTGAACTATCTACTAAGTTCTGGGTTAGCTTCCAGCTCAAACTTCCATCAAAAAGCAGGTAGTTTGTATTATTTCATTAAGTTTTTGAGATTGGATAATGTTTTCTGCCTAGAAATGGGAAACTTCAAAATTAACTAGATTTGATTATCATTTATTACTATATTATAGCTTAACTTTGGAAATTGAGTCCGAGCAAATTAATGTTAGAAAGGAACTAACAGTTTTCTAGATGGTTAATATGCTTTACACATCTACCTGCTTTATACGTACTCACTGGAAAGAATCCACTTGATGATAATTATTACTACTTTTAATAAAAGCAGTTATGAAAGAACTAGTGATTAATATTCTGAGTTTAATTACAATATTTATAAGTTTAAAGTAATAGCTAGTTTACCAGCTACAAAGTCACCAAATTTTGAAAAGTCCAACCCAATCTGGCCCACTTATTACTTTACTTTTTATTTCTGCTGGCTGGTAGAGGGATCAGTCCCCCAGCCCTTGGTGTTACCAGCACCGCACTCTAACCAACTGAGCTAACCAGCCAGCTCTGGCCCACTTTAAAACTATTCATGAATCACAGATCAGATACTGCATTTCAATGCTACTTATGATTTATAGTCAACATCTTTTACTAAAGATGCCATCATTTCAACTGCTTGTTTCTTCTGGTGACTGGTCATTTTCTTAAGTTTCTAAATATCAGAAGAGTGTATGTTCATCCAGTTTAATCTTCAATATGATCTCGGTTATCTTGCAAGCCTCAATGTAGCATGCTTCTACCATAAATGTTTAAATTACCAGACATTTTCTCTAACTGAACAGCAATACTGCTTAAGTATATAAAAAGACACTAAGCACTAGGGGTTTCTAATTCTTATTACTAGTGCTGATAGATATCAGTTCCACAACTGGAACACAAATACAATCTTAAAGACTGAAATCAAAGACCAAGAAACAACTTACAGAGTTTTAAGAAACTCTTATTATTCTGAACAGCAATTAGGTTTGCTAATAATGCAACTCAGTAAGAAATATAATGGCACCTTGGATATCCATGGTATTAAATTTTAACTTTAAGCTAACTGTAACTTTGGAGATTAAAAAGGGAAAATGAACAATTAAAATCATCAGGGGCAAGAAACTTTTTTTTTTTTTGGCAGCTGGTTGGTACAGGGATAGAACCCTGGACCCTGGTGTTATCTGCACCACGCTCTACCCAACTGAGCTAACTGGCCAGCCCAGGAAACCATATAAAAGTGCTATTTCACAGTGTTGATTGCTTTCCTTTAGACAAGTGAATACAGATAGGGAAATAAGTGGTGGGCACTGATCCTGAAGGCAACTCTACGTGCTGATTTCTAATAAGCTGGCATTAACAAATCCAGAAGAAGACAAGTCACCCATGGTGATGTTGAAACAATCACAGCTATAATATTACTGACATCACTATTGGAGGTTGTCCTCTAACAATGATAACAAGTAAAAATCCCCATCTATTGGGGAACTACAAGGAAGATCCTACTACACTGTGCTAAGGAAGGCATTGTTCCAGGTGGTGGGAATGTAACAGTGAACAAAATATAAATTATATGAAGTTATATATCCATATGACTACAGTACTCCAAATAATTCACTTACCTGATTAAAAAGCGATTTCTTTATGTTTATGTGCATACTTCTTAATGTATAGTTTTAACAATCATCTAATAGCTTTACTGAGCAACTAGGAGTTAACTTTTAATTTTTTTCCCCTTTAACATTAGGAATAGCCAACATATTTTAAAATAGCATTTAAATTACATATAAATAGACCTTTAGGAACTAAAAAGATAACTCTCTTCCTCTACCTCTAAGACTTCATATATAGGAGGAATTGAAGTTGAGACCAGAGTCCCTTGAGAATTAATGCTATTAATCCTGATCTTACATAGAAATAAGTTCCTTAAAGTAATTTTCAATTAAGAATATCTGTACTACAGTATTAAGAAAGCAAAACTATACCTACCGATTTTTGATTTAGTTCATCACTAAGCAATTCATATTCCTTAGTTTTGTCTTCAACTTCCTGAGACTTCTGATCATAATTGACAGCAAGTTCCTCTAAGGCCTGTAAAACTTCTTTTACTTCTTCTTTAGAGGCATCATTTTCTGCTTGAAGGCGATTCAGCTCAGCTTGCATATTGTCTTGATCTCTTCTGGTAGATGCAAGAAGCTATATGAAAAGAAAATATGTATTTTCATCAAAAGTATACAGGTTTTTAAAAAAAATCTATTTACTTCATTTGGTAAACACAAAGGACACGAAATGTGGAATGCTACTAAATGTGGCAACACTTATTTGTTCAACAGATTTACTGAATGTCTACTATGTGCAGGCACTGTGCTAGATACTGAGGGAACCAGGAAGGAAGCCAAAAGACTTTGCCTTTGAGGAACAAAGTAGAAGAGAAGACAGGTATGTAAATAAGTGAAATGTAGGGGCCAAAGGAGACGGACAGGACAGATAAAATGCTTGGTGGTATAGGAAAGGAGGACATTTCTGGAGGCTATTCACGGAGAAGTTGGCTAGGACAGGTAAATTTTAGTCTGTGGAAGAAAAAGGCATTCTAGGCCCATGAATAGTGTGCATAGAAACAAAAAATTAGATGTTTAGAAGAGTTGCTTAAAAGTTTAGATTAGCTTTGGCAAAAAGGAATGGCACTGTGCTATGCCTCAGAAAAATTTGGTATTAGCATATAAAATTTGAATGGGAGGGAAGCCAAGAGACTAATTAGGAGAATACTGCAATCACCCAGGTCAGTGGCTTTTTGGTAGGGACATTTAGAAATGTGTGAGAGTGTTAATAATGGGGCAGAATGCTAATGGCATTTAGGAATAGGGGCCAGGGATGTAATGTCCTATAATACACAGGACAGAACAACATAAAGAATTATTCAACCCTAAATGTCAATAGTGCCCCTTTGAGAAACAATGCTATAGCTGAAATACTTAAAAAGATGATCTGACCAGGATTAACTTCACTGATGATGGATATCTCTTTCTTACTGAAACTGTACAATCTATGTCTTCTCTTCCTCCCTCCCCCAAACCAAGAAAACCTTAAACAAAGGACTGTTTTTCAAGATGAAATGAGGATCCGAACTAGGTAACAGAAGGCAAGAGAAAAGTGAAAGAACTAAGATGAAAGTAAAGACGGTAGATATGAACAGATTGGATGTGGGTAGACATGGTGAAGGAATAAAAAATGATTTTATTCATGTCACATTTTCACTCCCACAAAACAAGTTATACCCAAAATTAGACAATTATTAAAGACAAAATCAATGGGATTCAAAACCAGTATTTTTTTTCCTTTAGACCTGTATCTTATGTTTAGGTGAATAAATGAATATATATTTCTTCCCTCATGTCTGTGTATACTTTTCACTGGCAGAGGTTACTCCAGCCCACTATTGTCTTCCCCACAGATCAATAAGAAATGTTTAGGAGAGAATAAGGTGATAAACAGCATTGTACTTCAAAGCAAGTAAAAAAGAAGATAGTTAAAAGCCATGTAGATGTATGCTAAGGAATAAATATTTTTTAAAAGTTTCCTCTCCCCTCCAGGTTAGAGAGAACTCAAACTTAAAAACAAAAACGCCATAAGAGGAAGTCAATTTTTGCTTCAATTTTTATGATGTATCAGTCTTGCAGGATATCCACCATGAAGCATGAATATATTCAAAAAAATTAAAAATATAAACTTTAGTATATTCTGAGCTCTGCAGATTCCTTCATTTTTATGTTTAAATGACATCGATAAACTATAAAGCTTTTCTGGAAGCAATATGAAAGGTATTCAACTCACCTCTTCCTGATCCAACATCTGTGTCTTCAGTTTCTCTACCAGTTGGCTCTGTTGGTTAATTTCTTCATCCTAGAATTTTAAAAGTACCTAGTTAACAAAGTAGCTCACAACCTGGTTCTAATTGTCTCCCAATACAAACTGTAAGATTACTACTTCCCCCCAAATATTTCAAAACCATTTCTCCAAATGCAACAAAGCTTATTTTAATCTCTTAAGAAAATGTTGAGATTTAGAATCAAGATGGCAGAACAGACAGTCCCCAGCATCACTCTCTCCCACAATCAACCAATTTACAACTATTAAAAGCAATGAATGCCAAGCTGGAGCCACTAAAGCTCAAGGGAAGAGAAGGAGAGATCTATAGAGTTCATGAAGGCAAGAGAAGCCATGATGAGAGAAGGAAAGAACCGCTCTGACCGCTTCGAGCCCTGACCACTTCAAGGCTGGCCCTGGTGAGCACACAGAGCAAGAGCTGGCAAATGTCACTGGTGTGCCTTTCGTATGAAGTTGATTGGAGGCTACAGGGGAGAGGAGGGCCTTGATGGCTCCTCAGACCAGTAAGACCACTAACAGGGTTCCTGTGGACCAACATAGGAACAAGGGGCCATAGACAACTGATAAAAGGAGCCTCTCACAGGATGGTGAGTCATTGCAAGGGACTGGCACACAACATGCCCCACAGGAAGTGTTTGGAGTTTGGGGGTGGCTGGGGGAGACAGGCCTACCGAGGGAACACTGGGGCACAGCATGGACAGCTGAGCTGTCCTCCAGTCAGCACAGGCCCACACAGTGGGGACTGGTCAGGAGCACAGAACTGCAAGGGGTGCAGTTTGCTGAAAAGACTCAGGCCCAGACAGTTTCCACAAAACGCAGGTATATTGGTCCTCACAAGACCTGGAAGTGCTTACAAGGTCAACAATTAAAACCTGAGCTGCACAAAAAGCCTTCCCCAGGGAACCAGAAGCAAAGCAGCAATTTAGCTCAACCACAGGGCTCAAGTGCTGGTTCCCACAGGAAATTCCCCCATTTCAGAAGTAAGCAAAGGACAACAAATTAGTTCCAGTGCAGAGTTTAAGTGGTGGGGGCAGTTAATAATCCAACACAGAACTGAAAGAAAATACAAAACACCCATAGATCATAGACAGTAAAGGTCTAACACCACCGAAGAACACCTACAAAAGCTAGAAGGACTAGAAATCCCCCAGGCTCCCAAGCTAGGATGGAAGGAGGGCCAAGGGCCTCAGCCACACCCCGCACCCCCCACATCCACATCCAGTCCAGCAACAACCACCAAGCCACCGTTAGAAGTAACCTGGGCTCCTGAGCCTGGGCAGTGGGGGGGCCAGGGACCTCAGCTACACCCCCCCCGCCCCCACCAACCACAGAGCTGCTGCTGGAAGCACCAAGGGCTCCCCTGACAGAATGAGGGGAGTGCCATGGGCCTCGGCCATGCCCCCCCTTCCTTCTCCTCCCACCCTATGTCCCTCCCCTTTCCCCTCTCCCCTTCACCACCAATTGTTCCACATCTTAGAATGTAAAAAATAATAAATTTTAAAAAATAAATAAAAAAAGAAATATTGAAACAGAGGAATTTCTTTCAATTATCAATAATTATATTTATCATGCAACAAGAAAAAAGGCTTATGTTTATGACAGCCATTCATTAATAATTTAAAGGCTAAAAAATAAGATATTTAAAGCTATTATTGAATCTGCTATCGCTGCTTAAAATACAAAAATACCAACTTAGAAAAATTTTCTTCTATTCTCTGCACCGCTCTTGTACTTGTTCAGAATTTGTTATTTTTCACACTACTGACATTACTGACATAAGCAAAGCAGGAAGGTACTATTTCCACTTCATTCTGTTCCCTTTAATTACTTGCATCATCTTTTTTATTAGGGTCCTGAGGTCCCCGTTCTAAGAGGTCATTTTATTAAGGCTCTCCAATAACCCAATGCCAAATTTTCTTTAGAAAGTTCTTTTTGCTTAAAAAAAGGGGTTGGGGGCTGGAAGAGACATGTCCACATACATAGTTATCACACAAAAACTGAAATTGTGATTTTATAGTTTCTGCTAATACAATGATTTTTAAAAGGTAAACAGAAATCAAAGATAATGTATGTATATGGAACATAAGGACCCATAATACTGAAATTAGAAAAATTAGAAAATAAAAATATCTGCTAACAATATTCTAAAACAAAACAGATCTAAAACTAACAATACCTACCTTGTCATCAAGTTGTTTGTATAATTTAGCAATTTCTTCTTCACACTTTCTTCTTTCAGCATCAGTAAAATTTCCAGTAACTCCAATTGTGGCTGCTGGCTTATCATTGGTAATAGTAATATCCTTATCCACTGTGAAAGCTTCCAAGTTGGCTTTCTCTTTGTCAAACTGTTCATCAATAGGCACTGTCTCCCCTAAAATAAGACAATAGAATGGTTAATAAAAATCTACATGTTTAAAACTAATTTCAATTTTATTCAATTTCATGTTTTTCTCCTCTGTGTCTTTTCAAATAACCTGTCTTCAAGTTCAGATTCTTTCTTCTGCTTGATCAATTCTGCTGCTGATGCTCTATACTTCGTTTTTCATTTCATCCACTGAATTTTTCAGCTCCAGGATCTCTGCTTGATTTTTTTAAATTATGGAGTAATGGATAAAATTTTAAATCTGTTAAATTTCTCGTTCTGATCACATTGTTTTCCTCATTTCATTGAACTGTTTCTCTGTATTTTCTTGAAGTTCGCTGAGCTTCCTTAGATCCGTTAGCTTGAATTCTTTGTCAGTCCGTTTGTACACCTCCATTTCCTTCAGATCAGTCACTAGCACTTCCTCCTTTTGGTCATGTCATGTTGCCCTGATTTTAACTGATCCTTGTGGCTATGCCTTGATGTCTGCAAATCTGAAGAACTAAATACTTATTCCAGTCTTTGCAAACTGGCTTTGTCTGGGAAAGCCTTCAACACTGAGCCCATCCAGAGATTGTGGGCAGGCTGTCTGGCAGAGTTCCAAAGCTTGGGGCCACTGAAATCAGAGATCAAGTTCACCTAATAGGCCTGAAGCCTGGGGCTACAGGGTCCTACCTGGCACCAAGATGAGTATGAAGACACTGCAGGTACAGGCCTTGGGTGGGGGCCTGCCCAGCACTCGGGTGTACTGTGGCAGGCCCAGTGTTGAGGTCCAAGGCAAAGTTCTGTACTCATTTCCGCCCTTCCCCCAGTAGATGATCTCTCTCTCTCTATGAGCTTGGCTACATGGGATTGAAGGAGGAGTGATGTGGAAAATGTAAAATTGTTCTTCCTACCCTCTTCTTTTCTTATCATTGTGCTACAAACCAGTCACTGTGATCTCTCACCTTGTTTCTTTAGCTCTTGTGAAGGTATTTTTGTGCATGAATAGTTGTTCAAATTGATGTTTCTGCAGGGGGCAACCACTGCAGAGTCCTTTCTGCCATCTGGTTCCATCCCTCTCTTATTCAATTTTAGCAGCTCTTACCAACTTTCCTATCTGCTCATTCCCTGGGATTTGAACAGTTGGAATTACCTTTCACCATCCTCCATTCTTCTACATCTTGTCATTTTATTGCTTCCACCCTAGTCACCTTGCCATCTTGTGACTTCCTAACTGGTCTCTGTGCCTTATTATTTCTGTAAGATCAATATTTAATATAAAAGATTTTATTCATTTTTATTTGATGATTCCTAAATATGCTTTGTCATTCTCACATTCATTTCAAAATCCCCTATTTATAAAATAGCTCTAAATCTATCTGTATTCAACAAACCTAAGATGATAAATTCGTAAGTTATTACCATTACGCCATCGGTTGAGTTCATTTTCAAGCCACTGAATGGTGTTCCGTAGGGTCTTATTTTTTTCTTTTTCTCTTTCATACTTCTTTTTCCACTGTTCTGCAGTTAACTCTACATTGACACAAACTGTATTCTTAATTGTTTTAGCCCTAAGAGACGTAATTGGAGGAAAAAGAATGTGAATAAAATCATTTTAATATTTCTATGTAATATATGTATATATGGCTAAATAATTTAATTTTCTTGTCCAGTTATCTCTTAGACTAAATACTAAAAGCTATAATGTATAGTGTTTATTTACAACCCAACTAAATTTGAGTCAGCCTGAAAATCTGTGAATAGTTTAAAAAAAAAAAAAATCAACAACCCACTGAAGATAAAAAACAAGGGCTTATATTTTTCTAATTCATTTGCAAGGCTGAATTTAAGAAATTATTGTTGAAAGTCAAAGATAAAGTCATCATTTTGATTTTCCTAGACTAACCACCTCATATAGATTATTTGAACCTGTCATGCATGTCAACAGGATTATAATTTTCAGATTTTTACTTTATCTGATTCAAATGCTTATTTTCTTTAATGCTGAATTACAGCCTCTCACTTCACTTCATTTTATTTTATCTTTTTTGGAGTTGGCCAGTATAGGGATCCAAACTCTTGACCTTGATGTTATCAACACCAAGTGGGCTAACTAGCCAGCCCTCATTTGACTTTAGTATGTACCAAAACTCGACTCAAACCCATGCAGCCTAAAAAATGGACCTAGCTTGCATTATCTGTCTCAATTAAAAAGAAGTGTCTAGCACAGTAACAATATATGCACTGATTTGAATAATAGCTACCTGACATTTTCCTAGATTTAATAAACAAAAGGCCCATCTACATTTAGGCTTTGTATTTTCTTAACAACAAACCTTTGGCCAAACAGGAGCGTAGATTTTGTTTCAGACTCATTGTATGATGATGGAGAGCAGCAAATTACAATAGTGGTTCTACAGTTACCACCTAATGAATCTTGAAGGATTCTTGTCATTTTACTATCTCGATATGGAACATACGTCTACATACAAAAACAAAGAACATAAGACCAATGGTTTTCTACATAATAAAATTTGTTACATAAATACTTTAAATAAATTACAAAGTTGTTTCAATTATTGTAATTGCTTGATATTAAGATGGGAACTAGGACATACACTAATACTATAAAATATGTTCCTAAAAGACAACTAATTTAGGCATACTGATTCAAACACAGTGAATCTTTCTCTAACTCCCTCTCACACAAAAACATACACACTCATGCATACATATACATCTATATTTAAATAAGTCCCCATAAGACAAGAGGGATGTATACTCACACTACCCTCAGCCAAAGCAGAAATGACATTTCCAAGAGCAGAAAGTGACTTGTTGATGTTCTTAGCTTCATCCAGCACAGCACCTTCTGCTCCAGTTTTACTAACCTATATATAAGATTTCAAAAGATTGAAACAAAATTACAAGTTTAAGATGATTTCCTTTGAATTTTCTAAAAAGTTCATAGGTCATCAATAACCAGCACTATTTCTTGAGTACTACACTCTCTGAGAACTTGGTCAAGCAAGCTACATGACAAAAACGTGATCAGAGATGTCAAATTTAATTTTTAGTTTGTGCTTTTGAAAATAACTGATTTATATTTATAGTTCATTAATTTGTTAGTCCCCTTTGCTACATTAGAAAAGAGGTAAAATTTGCTAAGGCATATTGTTAACGTTGTAACTATTAGAAAACCAAAACTGAATTTAAACACATATAAGCAAACTCACTCCTTTAAAAAATAATATAAAATGTCTACATATCTATGTTAAAGATAGGCTTTCATACTAAGTTAGCAATGTTGGCTTAAGAAACGACTTCTCAGAATTTGTAAGTTAAGAGTCTTTGAGAGACGTGTACAAGCCTTTTCAGTAGAAGGGAATAGGTATGTCATTCTAAGTAGAAGAAACAAAATTAGCTGAACAGCAAAAACGGTCACAGAGGTCCACATCAAAACATTTGAACTTATTCCGATTGTGACATAAACTAGAATCAGATTGTCTAGGACTGTAATAATGAAATAATTATCCAAAGGAAAGAAATAAGTGCAACCAAATCAGAAAGGATGAATGGATAGTTTTAATAGCAAGCCCACTGTCAACATGGATAAAAAAAGATACCAAAAATTAGAAAAGGGATACATAATAAAATTTATAATAACATATGCTGAACAAGTTCTCAATAAAAAGACACATCTTAAGTCAAAGGTAGCACCTATTGGTTGAACTGGACCAAACGACAGTGATTTGACACTGATTTTTCAGTTTGTGTAATAATAAAGCATTAGCATCAACAGTTTAAAATTCTCAGATTACCAAATCCTGTTTGATAAGTTTTCAAGATGCAACAATGAATACTGCCTAACTCCCAATTCAAGCTAAAGTTTATAAAAATGCTTAAATAGCTATCAGAATATATAAAGACTTTACCTTTTCACTACCAGCTAAATCAACCAGATAAAGTTTTCCACTCAGCTTTTGTTCTGTTTGTGTGTTCTCTTGTTTTACATTAATCAGAAATATACTGTGACTCCTAGAGCTATGTTCATTCATATCTGCAATGAAATTACACAATTATAAACAAACATGGCTTTCTTTTACTAATAATTTCTCTACAGCATTATTTTACATAAGAAAAATCTTAAAATTAATCTATTGGATAATGATTATTTTAAGGCCCTTTTATGCCCTAAACAAAGTTAATAAATACTCCACTTACTTGTAACTGCTACATGTCTGTTGGATTTTCCTTCATCTATGGTATCCATGACTTCATCTGGACTACATACAAAACGCTCTGTGCACCCCTGTGAAATAATTTTTTTAACTATGTCAATATCCTTTTAAAAATTTATTACAATCTGTTATTCAGTTTATGTACTTGTTATCTGAACAAATGTGCATATCCTTGTTATATTTTTAAAAAATAAAATTCATTTGGAAAAATTAAAAATACAATAAAAATAAAAAATAAAAATTTTTTACAGGGCTTTTCTAAATAATCATTCTGTATTATTTTATAAGTACCTTTACATAGGGAACTCGATTTTTGTCTTCATGAACTGAAAGGTTGGTCTTTGAAACTGAAAAAGAATAATAAATAACATTAGCAACACTCTCCTAAACTCTAATACTGGCTGTAAAATAACTAATTCAATTGATAGGCTTCCCTGAGCAGCCTAGTAGCAATAGGTGATCTTTGAAAAAAATATGAAAGCATCACTTTTAAAGCAAGACCTGGTAAACATAGTAGGAGATTTAAACAGAAACCAATTCAGCAATAATAGAATTTTAGGTCCACTCCAACCTCTATCACCCACATACTATAAATAAGAACATTAAGCCTGAGTGGTTCAATGATTTGTCTAAGCACAAGGTATATAACTGACTGCTGATAGAAGACTAGAACTCAGAGTACAGGTTCTCTAACTCCCATTCCAATGCTCTTAATACTACTTAAAAAGTTACAATATGTGCTTTAAACAAATAAATAACAAATAAACAAATTATTCTATGTGTAAAAAGGTATTCAACTAAAACTTTTTAAATATCCATTTAAAGAAAAATTTTTAATTTTGTTTTTAATTGACACATATGGGGTACAATGTGATATCTGGATACATGTATACAATGTGGAGTGATCAAATCAAAGTAAGTAGCATATCCATCACCTTAAACATTTGTCATTTCGTTGTGTTGGGGACATTCAACTTCCTCTCTTCCAGCTATTTGAAATTATACAATAAATTGTTGTTAACTACAGTCACCCTATAGAGCTACAGAACACTAAAACATTAATCTTTTCCAGCTGTATTCCTGTATCTGTTGACCAGCCTCTCCCTAGCCCCCCAACCTACCCTTCCCATCCTTTACTAACTACTATTCTACTTTCCACTTCTATGAGATCAACTTTTTTTAGTTTCCACATATGAGTACATGGAGCATTTATCTTTCTGTGCCTGGCTCATTTTGTTTAACATAATGTCCTCCAGGCTCATCCACGGTGCTGCAAATGACAGGATTTTATTCTTTTTATGACTGTATAGTATTCTGTTGTTTATACACCACATTTTCTTTATCCAATCATCAATTGATGGACACTTCGGTTGATTCCATATTTTGCCTAAAGAAAAATTACTATATGTCCATTTCCTATAATTTAAGTCAATTTCATATAGGTTACTAAAAAATGGTTTCACATAGTATAGTGGTGAACTTATGGTTTTCTGAAGATAAAAAAATATAAATAAAAATAAAAAATAAATGAATGGTCTCACATCTACTAAAAAAAAAAAAAGAATATGTAAGAGGTGCTGTTTACAAATGATCAAAAAGAAGGAATTTAACTTACCATCTAATAGGTCCCTTATCTTATCCAAATATATTTCAAAATATGAAACCTAAAAGGAAAACAAATAAAAAAGGGGGGGGAAGAGATCAACAATTAAAATTATAAAACAGCTTACTCACTTATTAAATACTTATCGAGGTCTGAGTGCCAAGCACTCCCTAGACTAGGGGGACAGAGTTATCTACAAATCCCACGGCTCACATTCGAATGGGAAGATACAAATTACCTAAATTGCCTAAATAACCGAAATTAAAAGCAATTTCTGTGACATACCTTCACTTAAAATGAATCAGACTAGTTAGATTAGTAGAAACCTTTAAGCTTTACAGTACAATAAACTCCTTTATTTTACAGAGAAGGCACTAAGGACAAGAAAGACTGAGCTAATTTATTAAAGGTCACCTAACAGCAGATGAACAAGAGCCCAGGTTTACTAACCCTAATCATCTTTCAACCATGCCTGCCCATAAAAATAATTTTAAAAATTACTTTAAGAAACTAGCATTTACTATTTTTTTGGAACACAATTATTCTAGGTGTAAAATAAAATATAATCTTTCCCCAAGGAATTTTACCTTAATATGAAATTCCAAATTTTCATCCATGGAGTAAATATAATTAAAAATATCTTGCACTATTCTTGGAATAATTCCCATGCCTTCTGGATCATGAAGTTTACCCTAAACCGAAAACAAAATTAGACTTCTTAGACAAACACTAAAAGATTAGTTAAAAAGGAAAACATTTAATTTATAATTTACACTTGGTAGAGAACAGTAATTGTATCTGTTATTTTTCATAGACATGGCTCTATAAATACCTAAAAAAAACAATTCGACTATTACACATAATACTGTACATTAACCACATGGGTTACCAACTGATCTTAATTCTTTATTTAATCACCAGATTTAGATTATCCATGCTTGTAAAATGAACATACATTTGAAAAGGTTTTAGTTTCCTTTAATATAAATCCGCACTGTTTCTTCTACTGCAAGTCAAATTCATACAAATGCTAGGAATGTCCTTGTTCTGTATGACTTTACAAAAACGAGTAATATTAATTACACTAAAATAAGCATTTACTTTATATAGTACCCAGATAAATGATAAAAGCTCTGTAGCAGTGGCAGAAGATCACAGGCTGTTTTCTAGAAGCAAAACTAGAGCATGTCAACATCTATTATTAATAGCAGCACCGATAACTGAGGCAACATTCTTATCAGAGAAGAGTGGCAGGTATTTTAAGGGGAGACGGACCAAGGAGAGAAGGCAAAAAATTAATCACTCTGAACAGAATCAACAACACATAAAGCATTCAAAATTTCCCATGTAACAAGGTGATAGAAAATTCCTGTTAAATTCTAAAATGTTCATTATTTCTGTGCTTATGCTATCTGCTAAAACAAAGCTATACTTGTACATTTTTATAATCTCAAATATAGGTTATCTCTTACTATTCAAACTCTGCTGATAAGATTCCAACAATGACGTTACTTGTATATTATTCATATGAAAAAAACCAACAAAGAGAGCAAATAAAGATGTTTAAGCATGGTAAAATAATTTCACAAATAATGAATGCATGTACTGTCTGTACTGCAAACTACATCCAAGTTCGGATTACAAAATGTTACCTCCATTGTGTGTGTCTTCCCGGAGGATGTTTGTCCATATGCAAATATCGTTCCATTATATCCCTCAAGAACATCTATGAGAAAATAAGAGATTTTATACTTCAAGGGATTTTTTTCCTTAAGATTCATAAGAAATTACCTAAGAATGTTATAGAAAAATGTCACACATTTATCCTTAGTGATGTATAAAGCACCCTAAAAAATTCACAGACACACAACCTGTTCCTAACCCATGCATCCTCAATTCCGCATAATAAAATGTGTGGAAAAAATGGTTAGATCCAGATTTTCTTTACACTAATATGAAAGAGTCCACCAGAATCAAAGTTTAGTACATAAAGGACTTATAAAGACATTAAAGGAAATAATATAACTAATAGTTATTTTCTTAGTGATTATCCAGCTAAGCAATTACTTTCTCTTTGACCCAATTACTTTTTGTGGTCAATTAAGAATCAAATTTTAAATTCCATTCCTTATAATCAATCATTTCATATCAGTGTACATTTCAAATGTCATTACATCTGTATTCCAAAGCTTTATGTGACCTAAAAGAAAAAAAACCTCTGCCAATTTACATACAGATATGAATCAGTTTTTAATGAATCAGTGGTCAAATCTCACAAACCTGTACCTTCCTCCTTATCCCACTAACAAAGTACACATAACATGCTCAGTTCCACCTCAAAATCAATTACCAGAAAGTTCATATGGGGCTGTCTAGTAAGATCCCTTGGGAGAGCATGGTGCTGATAAGATCAAGGTCAAGGGTTCAGATCGCCAAACCAGCTGAGGGGGGTCCTATGAAAAATTTTTAAAAACTATCTTCTAGTCCTTGGTGTACCCCAAGATCTTCCATTAACATTTAAGTATCTTCCTTTATTAAGTTGAGGGGAAAAAAGGAAATGTGAGAGAGCAAGAAGGTGACTTTTTTTTATTTTGGGGGATTTTGTTTGTGGTTTGTTCTAAGTGACAAGAAAGGCACTATGAAATTACATTCTATTCTAGAACACGCTAAAGTAAAAAGAGTAGCCTCTGTTGGAAACAGCAGATGATAGCAGTGGAAACTACAGCAGTAAACAAGCCAATCCTTGTTTTTATTGAGTATGTGTTTGAAGAAGGAAAAGAAAAAAATCCCAATATTGGCACAACTAATTAGATAATAGATTTCCTACAGAAACACTTATTAAAGAGAAAAAGATGGCATCACTACTTACTTCACTGGAAAGGTTTTAAGATTTTAAGAAACTCCAAACATTTAAAACTTTCCTTCAAGGGCTGGCCGGTTAGCTCAGTTGGTTAGAGCACAGTGTTATAAGACCAAGGTCAAGGGTTCAGATCCCTGTACCGGCCAGCCACAAAACAAAACAAACAAAAAACACACCAAGGTTAAAACTTTCTTTCAAAATCTTTTCATTTTTATGAAGGGAAGCAAATGCATTTCACGAATCACACTTCAACAGATAGGACTGAAGAAGAAATCATCTGGGAAAAAAGCACTAGACCCACTGCAATTCACTTCCTTTATATATACAATCATTCTCTCTCTTTTTTTTTTTTTTTTCCCATGACCGGCACTCAGCCAGTGAGTGCACCGGTCATTCCTATATAGGATCCGAACCCGCGGCGGGAGCGTTGCTGCGCTCCCAGCGCAGCACTCTACCGAGTGCGACACGGGCTCGGCCCTACAATCATTCTCAATGTGACTGTCATACCCCTAGAGCTTGGGCCGGCCCATGGCTCACTCGGGAGAGTGCGGTGCTGATACCCCTAGAGCTTAAGATCTTTTAATCAATCATACAAAACACAGGCACAAAATTCAAATTTTTGTTAGCTCTTTAAAAAGTACATTCATGACATACTACCACAAGAGGTACTCAGTAAATATTTTAACTAAATGTCTATAGGATATAGTACCTTTGTGCTATGTGAAACTATACAGTATACGAGGGCTCCTAGGATAATTGATGCATGGATAATAAACACATTTGGGACTTCAAGTAAACTTTGAAAGTTTTAGATGATGACACTGAAATATTAACTGAACATCCACTGTGATCTAGGCACTGCTCTGTGTATAGGGGACTGGGTAGGTGATTTTTGTAACACTATGGTGATAACACTACGGTGATAACATTTTTATCATTAGGAACATAATCACTTTTCCCCTATCTTGAAATCTATTCCTGACCTTGCTTTCTATAGAGATTTCATCCCCAACAGTTATCACAAAAAAATTTAAATGTACAGAAAAGTTAAATGAATTTTACAGTGACCACTCCTATAACCACCAAGATTCTACCACTAACATTTTATCATTTACTGTTTGTTTTAATTATGTATCTACCTTTCCCTCTATTCATTTATCCATCCTTTTTTAAAATGCATTTCAAAGTTCACTGCACATATCAGTACACTTCAACCTAATTACTTCACCATGCACATATTATTAACTAGAATTTAATATTTTATATTTTTCCTCTGAGGTAAAACTTATACACAATGAAATGCAGATATCTTAAGTGTATATCTTTAAAAAAATTTGAATAATACACATCTCCTTGAAAATCCTAGAGAGAACACATTTACCTGATTACAATCAGATAAAATTAGTCACTTTTTGACCTGGTTCCTGTTTACTTTTTCAGCTCCATCTCCACCATCCTTCTCCTCACACTCCTACTTTTGTTGGTGAAAATAGTCAAATCTAACAATATTATATGGTTCAACCTCACAGTCATACCGTAATGTATGCTGACCCCCACATATGCAATACACTCTTCTCATATGAGCATGCCTTAGCCTAGGTGGCATCTCTCTGCTTGGAAAGCACCCCCTCTTCTTTCTACTCTTTGTGCATCCTTTAAGACTAGCTCAGGCTTTACTCCTTCCTCTAACCCAACTCCACAACCCATCCCAAATAAATCTGGGTAAAAGTCTCATTCTGTGTGTTCTTATAGTATCTGTATTTACTTATAATTTTTATCACTGAGTATTATAACTTTCAATACTTGTTTGCTTCCTCACGAGCCTATAAATTCCTTGAAGTGAGGGCTATGTTTAACTTCTAGCACAGTGCCTGGCACTCAGTTGAATAATTATTACCATCACTAATAACACATAATAAAGCCCCCTTCCCCTTTTTAAATATACTTCTGTCATTCTTGCAAGAAACAGAGGTGGACAACTATGGACAAGTATTACTTCTTTCATACTTTATAAAACAGGAAAAATATATTTAGCTAGTGAGACAATAGCACCTCACCTTCTAAAAGTCACTTAATATCTTTGATCCTCAGCTTCCACATCAGCAAAATGTCTGTTTAGAAGACTGAGAATTACAAATCGTCAATATAAAGCCATCATTACTAACATTTGAGAGTTTACAATGTGCCAAGTACTAACCACTTTTCATATACTAATATATTTAATTATCACAAAAGCCTATGGAAGGTACTATTATTATCAGCCCCATTTTACAGATGAGAAAACTGAAGCACAGAGAGGTTACATAATTTGCCTGTATTTCTACAGCTAGTAAGATGGAGCTGGGATGCAAACCCACTCTTGGCTCCAGAGATATGCTTTTAACCACTGTAATATATTCTCTCTTTTATTTGGCGGGGGTTGGGGGAACAACGACAGGGGAGTTGGTCAGGGCTGGCTGGTACAGGTATCAAACTCTGGACCTTGGTATTATCAGAACCACACTCTGACCAACTGAGCTAACCAGCCAGCCCTGTACTATATTCTCAAGGAGCACAGGAGCTAAAATAAATATAGAGCAAGCTACATCAGGAAAAATCAAAGGTGGATACAGTAGCAGTGGCACACAGTTTCTGATCAGGAAGCCATGGTGAGAAATCAGGAAATCTATGAAGGCTTGGTACGATGCCTGGCATATAGTAGGCATTGAATAAATGACAACTACTTAATACAGGAGAAATAAACTTACAGAAATCACTCATATTCAGAATTCAAAAGAGCATACAAATGGGTAAACCTTGTTCAAAAGAAACAATTCTATCTAATGAATTTACGAAAAGGGAAATGTAATAGCACTATACATAATAAGGTTATATACCTGCACAGAAATTTATGAATCAATGCAACGTCAGTGGACTGTCAGGGACTCAGGAAGTACTATCTGCTTTCAGGTCTTTCCTGGCAGTTTGCTCATCAAATTCACATCTCAGAAGAAATTCCAGCTGGCCCATCAATTTGCTGATCCTTGGATATGAAAAGTTTCTAACCATGGCCTCCCACCTAATTTGTTTACTAATGATTGCCCGAGTCCAACCTGCCATGTATTTCATTAGTTTCCTGTCCTTACACTCACCAGGCACCCACCATCTACCCCTGAATCATCTCTCTCCCTAAACCCATGTGTTTACTAACTCTGTCACATTCACATCCACGTCCAGGACAAGTCTCACTAGCTACTACATACAGTCTCCTCCAAAATGATAGAGAGCATTTGGGTGAAGATAAAAGGAAAAAGTTATAGGTAGGTAATACTGTCCTAATATAAATTACAAAGGTAGCACAGAAGAGGAAAGAGATAGTGAAAGAAACCTACTCTTACACTTGCTGGTAGTCTTATTTTGTAGAGTGAAAATGTCCTAAACTTTGAGTTTATCCCAAGTACAACACTGGGTGATTAAATTAAGAAAATAATTTCTTCTCTCAGAAGACAGAGGAAACAATTAGTATATCTGTTGTGTGCTTAATCCTCATAGTACCTTCTATTTTGCAGAAGAGGCAATGGTGACTTACAAAAGTTAGGTAATTTGCTGAAAGTCACACAGCTAGAAAGTGGCAGAGCCTAGACCTTCAATCTCAGGCTAATTCCAAAGTTAACTCCCTTAACCATATTGCAAAGAAGGGAATTATTATCATGAACTCAGTTCCAAACAGTAAAGCAGGAACATGCCGGATAAGGAGAAGGCACTAAAATTTTGAGAAAAGGAGAGAAATTTCAGGGAATTAATTATTTCACCTTAGAATTGCAAACAGTAATAAAACAGAAAGAAAGCAGTAAGATACATGCACCCTAGACATCAGAGCAACAGATTTCCAAGAGTTCTGAGAAAGGTAGGTATGAGCCTATTATTAAAACTATATAACCAAGAATATACAAAAGAGATTAAAAAAAAAAAAAGTCACTAGAATAGTATGAGAAAGGTAAAAGCCAGGATAAGTAAGTCTAACAAAAACAAAACAGCTTTTAAAGCCATATTCAGAAAAAGAAAAATGAATGAACCTGCACTGCCAAGGAAAGATGATAAAGTATCCAATGATGAAATTAAGACAGAGGTATTCTTATTTTATTACCTCTCCCACAAACATGACCCCCAAAACAGAACTGAATAAACACTGTTGAGAGAGACTTTAAGGCTGATGTGCGTAGGATGACAGCAAAAGAACGGTTTAAAAGATCCCAAGTATCCAGTTAAAAAGAGAATTACATTCCAGGGATAAAATCTTACAGCTACTGTAGGTAAGTTTTTTTTGGTAGTTGTTGGATTCAGATTGACAAGGATGTAAGTAAGTTTTAAAAGCCAAAGAGAACATAGGTAACAGAATGAGTAACTTGCAAATGATACACGCATTTTCAAAAAGGAAATGATAAGGTTACGAGAACTACAGACAAGTATACCAAAATTTCACTTAAGAAAAACTATGGCTGAAATAGTCTCATTTCCTATAGGGATAGGGTCATTCAACTGGTAGAGTGGGATGGGCTGGCCAGGTAGCTCAGTTAGTTAGAGTGCAGCCTTGTAACACCACGGTCACAAGATCCTATCCCCATACCAGCCAGCCACCAAAAAAACCCAAACAAATTAAAAAAAAACTAGTAAAATGGGGAAATACCAGAGTAATGCACTGATTTCATAAAAAGATCCAAGTTTTTCATCATATTCTTGTGGGTATGCTGACAAACTAAGAATTAGACAGCTGTACAAGAAAGAGGCTCTGAAGTTGGTTGAATACCCAAACAGTGTGATTTAATTAACTGCCAAAAACCCTACTTTTAGAAGAATAGGCTAAGGACCATGGCCCATTAAGCATTTTAAAGAACACTATATTTCTCAAATTTTGACATCCTTGACAACATAACAGACTTATCAAATATGCTGATGGCTAACTGAATATATCTCTAGTAAGACAAGTATAAAAACAAAACTCAAAATATAATCAAGAGCTAAAATGAACACAACGGAATCTGCACTTTAAAGGCTTGCACTCCAGAATGTGCAAGTATGGAATGCAGCTTGAAGCTGGCTGCAACAGATGTGAAAAAGATCTGTACACTTAACTGGCCCATGAGTTCATGAACCAGTAAATGTTTATTTAAAAAACTAATGCAATCTTCTGATGACAGAAGTATGTCACAACCAAAGAATGTAATATAATTGTGTATGGATTTTCATTTGGAAATCTACTGATGCTTACCACATATGACACTGCCTGTTCCTCTCTGCTGCTATCATTTACAGAATCACAAGTTAATATCCCCCTCCCCATTTTTATGAAGATTTCAGAACCCTGTTCACTGTCTCTCACCAATACCATTCCTGCTGTAATCCTCAGTGGTTTCAATGTCCATATAGTTAGATGATCCCACTAAAACACTCTGGCCTCTCAGATCCTTGACCTAATTTTCTCCATGATTTTGTCCTTTACCATTTTAGATGCCAACTCCATGGTCACACCCTGACCTTTTCATTACTAACTACCTACCTCCATAATCTCAATTTTAAGTACAGATGCTCCTTGACTTATGATAGGGTTACATCCCAATAAACTCATTGTAAGTTGAAAATATCTTAAGTCAGAAATGCATTTAATACACCTAACCTACCAAACATCACAGCTAAGCCTAGCCTAACTTAAATATGCTCAGAACACTTACATTAGCCTACTATTGAGCAAAATCATCTAATATAAAGCCTCTTTTATAAAAAAGTGCTGAATATCTCACGTAACTTACAGAACACTGTACTGAAAGTGAGAAACAGAAAGGTTGTGTGGGTACTTGAAGTACAGTTTCTACTGAATGTGTATCGCTTTCACACCACCATAAAGTCGAGAAATCTTAAGTTGAACCATCATGAGTTGTGGGCTGTGTATATCCATCTTCCATTACTCCTTCTAGTACTCTGATTCCAACAAACCTTTGACCCCAATGAAATCTATAACCCACTCATCTTACCACCTTTTCCCACTGTCCTTTACCCTCCCTCATGTCCTCCTTCCTGTAACTGACCCATCTTGCCAACATTACAATCACTCCCTTGACTATATCAATTTTCTTGCCCTTTTCTCCCTCTTTTGTACCTGCAAGTCAAAACTCCAAATGGGTAAATTCAACTCTTTCAGCAGTTAAGCTCAAATGGTCCCTTAATATAGCCCACCAATACTGCCACATTTCCCTAATCCATCCATTTCATGCCTTTTCCCAGAACCTCCTCCCCCTTCCTCACTCTGTGATGATTTTGCTCCCTATATCACAGACAATATGGAATATAAAGAGAACATCTACATTTCTCCCCCTCACATCTATAAACTTGCTTCTATCCACAAACTTGACTTTCTCTCGTGTTACTAGAATGAACTATCTGTGCTCTACTTAATCCTAACCTATTCACTTTTAGAGTGAATCCCAACTCCTCTAATCTGGTGAATGACACAAGGCAGATTTTGCCTCAATTTAAGGACTTTTTAACAACTACAGCTGTCAAAAAATGGAATAAATTATTTCAAAAAGTAACTGCCATTTAACTGTAAGATAGATCCCTTTGATAGAAGGGATTTCTGTAACAACTAAAACTAACTCCAAATCATTTAGCACCCTCTCAGCTGTAGAGATCTATCTATGGTTTTAGAAAATATAAAATTAAAAATATCATAGTATAAGTTAATAGTATTCACTGGAATGTACACACTTTTCTCACCCTTGGCAATCCTGTTAAATTCCTCAAGAGTTTCTCTGCTAACTACAGGATAAGTCTTTGGGGAAAGAATAACAATGGAATGAAAGAATGATTTTTTAAAAACTTGTATAGCCATTTTGTTTTCATTCTCATGCTATTCTATTTCTAGAATTCCTACTTAAGAAACTCTCCTACGATTATCTAATAGAAACGTATCTTTCAAGAATAAGTGTGTAACATAATTCTTATAACATCCTTCACTATGTACTGTATATAATTAGATCATAGAATTTGAGCAATAGTACATTTACTAGTTGTATTTGACCTTTTAATTATTTAAGCAATTTTCTTTTGCAATTAACTTAGAAAGGGCATTAAAATGAAAAAAAAAAAAAGAGCGAGTAAGAAACAACAAATTTTTAGTTATTGCTGGAACAACTCGGCAAGTTAAATATATTTACCTTTAACAATCTTCTTTGCACAGTCATTATACACTTGCTCTTGAGATGTGCTTGACTGGAACACCCGATCAAAGGCATAAGGCTTAGACTGAAAAACAAAAACAAAAGTATTTCAACTACACAAATTAAGGGTGAATGGATATTTCTAAGTTCATTTAAAGATACCACTATATATTCAACCTTCAAAATAGTATACCTAGTATGCATCATTTCATGTCATCGAATCTTTTGAGAGCAAGGGACCTTAGAGGTCACCATGTACAAATCCACTAGAATAAACTCCATGAAAACAAAAACGTCTGTTTTAGTTTTTCTTGTATTCCCAGGGCCTAGCACAGTAATTATAATTAGTACTACTACAGTAGCCACTCAAATATTGCTGAATTCATTTTTTTCAATGAATGTCTACTCTGGCAGGTTTTGAGACTATTTTCAATCCTAATATCATTTTGCAGAAAAGGAAACTAGAAACTTGAAAGGTACAAAAGTTGTTAATGACAAAATTAAATTGAAATTCAAACCCAGATCTTCAGTTCAGGCCTCCTTCTGCTATTCCATTCAACTTTTCAGTTTACTGCTACAGTTTACATTTAACAAATATTTACAGCAATCATTCTCTCACTTAAGAAATATCTTACAAAATATGAGATGCCATGCTAGAATGATGACCAAAGCAGAAATTATACAATTAATTGACTAGAATTCTAACTCATGTAACTTACTGCTATGAAAGTGCTATAAGAGCACATAAGAGGAGAACCTGAGTTTAGGAGAGAGCAGAAGAATGTCAGCGAAACACTCTTAGAGAAGAGATGTTCAGGGGCCGGCCCATGGCTCACGTGGGAGAGCATGGTGCTGACAACATCAAGTCAAGTGTTAAGATCCCCTTACCAGTCATCTTTTAACAAAAAGAGATGTTTAAGTTTATGGGATGTTTAAGAACTAAAGAACAAGTAGAGCCCAGCTCACTGTCACTCTCTTCAATACTAGTCATGAAGAGGGACGGGAGTTTAGTGTGGGAAGGTAATCTAGGCATTGGGAATAGGATGCTTTAACATCCTAAGGCAGAAAGGAACTTGCAGCATTCAAGAAACCAAAGGAAGTTGATGAGTTTGAAGTACGAGGAGCAAGGATCAAATGCAAACTGTGAAAAAGACAAATAACGTCTTCCTTTGAAAAGAGTTTTGACCTTGTGGACCTCCCTGAAAGGATCTTGGAGACTCCACGGTCCGCTCAAGAACCACTGATATAGTCTGAGGAGGAGTCAGAGACATAGAATGAAAAAAATCAGAAGATAGTGTCCACAAAAGTCAAGGAAAGAGTTTTCAAGGAGGAAGTGATTATGTCAAATATAGGTGTGAGGTCAAGACAAAACTGAAAAGTATTCAATGACAAAAGTCAGATTGGAATGGGTTGAAAACAGGATTGGTTGTAACCAAGTAGAGCAGAAAATCTAGCTGTGGGTCTAAGAAAGATTTTTTTTTTATTTTAATTTTTCTTTTGGACGGCTAGCCAGTGAGGGGATCTGAACCATTGTTTTGGTGTTAGCGGGATCTTTTTTTTAAAGATGGGCAAGACCTGAGCAAGGTTAAATGCTGGCAGGAACAATCCAATAATCCAGGAGAGTGAGCAAGCATGTGAAGATGAGAGAGAGAGAGACAAGGGGTTTCTGGGTATTTGCAAGTATTTTCCTGCTTTCTACTTTCTTCTAAAGGAAAGGAAGGGAGCTAGGCCCTAAAACACAAAACAATCACAATCCTAGAAGAAACCCTTAATATTATAGAATACTTCCTAGGTCTTAGATGAAAAAGACCTACTTTTTTAGAAACTATACTCCACAATCCCCCTCCCCAATGCTTGGAATAATAGTAACAACGAAGCAGATACTCCTAAAGGGCCATCTAAAGCCATTCTCAATTCCCTTTTCCCTTGCTACATCTCACCAGTTAGGCTGGAGAGCCAAATGCCTGCTAGCCTAGTCTCCTTGCAACTAGCGGTGACATGACCCAGTTCTGGATAATATGAAGTGGTGGTTTCTTGGGTAGTCTCTGAGGAGAGTGTTCTTTTCCTGATAAAGGGGAACAGTCAGCTTAAACTGCCGTTTCTCATTCATGCAATGAATGCCTGGAGTTGCAGCATCCATCTTGCAAACATAAAGACACATGATGATGAAAAGTCAACAGCTAAGGATGATAGAATGTAACAGAGTCAGGGTCCTTGAACTAATAGCAGTAAGGGCCTATCTGCAGGCGTTTTGTTACATGAGAAAAAGAATCTCTGCAGGCTTTTTGTTATGTGAGAAAAAGAACCTCTTATTTAATTAAGCTACTATTAGCTGTTTGTTTTCCCTCTGCAACTGAAAGCATTCCTGTTGGATATACTAAGATGACCTCACTTTGCTGTCAATTTAAAATGACCATCAGTGTCTGATTATTCTTTAGCTATGACATACATGAAAGTTATTATTTGGCTAAGATGCCATCAAGACATTAACATCCAATTCTACAGGTGTGGCTAAAAAAAATCTATTATTTTATTGATTATACAAGATATATTCATGGTGAACAATTCTGAAAACAAGTACAAGTACAATCAAAATAACAATCACCACCCAGAGACAAACCATGCTAATAGTTTTTCTATGCAAAAAGAAAGTAATTTTTCTGGCTGGCCAATTGATTAGTTCACTTGGTTAGCATGGTGCTAATAACACCTAGGTCACAGGTTCAGACCCCCATACAGGCCAGCTGCCAAAAAAAAAAAAAGTAATTTTCTGTCTTCATTTACCCAGCAAACATTTAGTTAGTGACTACAAAATATCAGATATTGTAGATGAATAATACAATTTTAGAAATGATATTTAATTAGTACAGACAGTAGGGTTCAAAGTAATAGAGGATAAGGTTGGGGAGAGTCCCCACTAAGCTAAGAAGCTACAGGAAGGGTCATTTAAAAGTTCATGGAAAGATTTGTATTATCTTTAAATTCTACTCTTCCACAGACTTTTTAAAGTACCCTTGTACAGTAGGATCTAATATAGGTTACCAAATAATGGTAACTGAATCGAAATCAAGACAGTCTCTAGCCTTAAAGAACTCATAACCTGGTAAAGAGGTCAAGAAGAGATTGCACTTAGCCCAAATACACATTTAATAACAGGTGTGTAAAAAAATGACATGAAAGGAAAAATTAACAATGATTAATCCTAATTTTGTTTCCAAGAAACAAGTTAATAGAAAACAGGTAAAAGTATAAGGACAAATGCATCCCTCCAAAATATGTCAAATAATAAAAAGTTATTAAAGAATAGAAAGAACAAATAACACTACTGAGTGTTGCGTCATATCTCAATTTTTATATCAATAAAAAAATTGTGCTCCTAAACCGTTTACAAAGAGATATGCCCAAAATTGTAGGTAATAGTAAAGCATGCTTCATAAGTACTTTATGAAGCTCTTCACTTCATAGCAAATATGCAAACTACCACCACAACCTTACTACGATAATAAGAAGGGCAATGATTAAGAGGTAACACACAAACATAAAAATAATTAAGTTGAGATTAAGCAATTTCTTTTTAGAAGTTATACCACTGTTAATAAAAAAATTAACTTTTGTGCTCAGCATTAAGTTTGACAAAACAGTTGTATTTTGACTGCAAGACTAAATTATAATTTTATTAAGAAAGGCAAATATTTTGATTAAAGATTTAGCCATAAAGCTACTAACTGACCCTGGTTCTCTGGGATGACATAAAAATTATTTCTAATGGTCTCTAATTAAGGCATATCTCTATCTTTCAAATAAACAGAGAAAAACTCAATTTCTGGACATTGGTAATTTAAAAACCTGATTCTTAGCCTTGAAGTGAACGTTATGTAGCCTTTAATTCTATGTACTTTCAAAGATACTCAAAGTTTCAGTTTTCAATTTTACAAACTCCAAGTCACAAGATGCATTCTGATCTGACTTAGGCTTCAAGGGAACAAACCAAATAGCAGTTTATTTAACTGCAATCATACCTTCTTAAGGGATTCCTGTTTGAGTCTGCACAGAACAGGCTGAACACCAAATTTGGTTATGAAAGACACCCTTCTGGCAGGGATATGCCTTTCTCTGGAATTCTGAATAGTGATCTCTTTAGATCTGATGGGACTGTATCATATTAGATTTTCCTTAGTTAGACACTGATTGTGGGCTAACATTCCACAATTGTAAAGGGTGTGATGATGACTCCTTCTTCTCTTTCAATTTTCACTCTTAAGGTAATCGAGAAGGTTCAAACACCAAATCATTCACCTGAAAAGAGGAATCATGTCTTCCTTTAGAAAAGAAACTGGGCAAGATGATCAAATTAGTTTTATTCTCTTCTAATTTTAGACTGTTTTTGGTTCTGGCAGCCTCTACAATACACTATATAAGGAATAATTATTAGCAAAGACATTTAATGATACAAATGAGGACATTCTACTTTTATGATACATATACAGATATATAAGTAATTTCTATTGATTTCCTTTTCTGGTGTTTTTCAGCAAGCTCATTAAAAGACATAAGTTGTTTCCCTTGTCCTCCCTGTTTAGATAACAAGTTCCCTAACTTAAATAGATTATATTTGTATCATTTAAAGGTTTTCCTAAAAATAACTTGTTCATTTCATTCAATATGTGATATCAATAGCACTTCAGAAAGCACTTAATTACAAGTAAATCTGTACTAAAGGCTCCACAGCAAAAAAGAGAAACACTATAAAATTAAAAGACTTGCCCGCCATAGGGCCATATTACATTAAAATCACTGATTACATGAGCAAGAGGAAAAAAGTATGGACAAAGTATTGAAGACAGAACTTAGAAGAAAATCAGAATCCTTAAAAATTACTTTCTGCATGAGCACTGATTATGCCTTTAATTCAGTAACATCATAAACTAAAATACTTATTCTTTAAATTTTGATTTAACTAGAAGACCATGTAAAAAATGTTCTTAAGTCATGTTTATAATAATTTTGTTTTAAATGCTGCATTGCAGTAATTTCCTCCTAAGCTATTTATTTTGAATCAGGTTCAGGACCCAGTAAAATGAACAAAACAAACTGAGCTAATTTTACCTAGAGATTTTCTAATTCCACTTCTCCTAGCCGCCCTTATAAATTTCCAAACAACCTTTTAAAAAACAAAATTCATTTAAGACATTCAACAAAAATGAGACAGAGTAATTAGTTACTAAATACAAGAAATAAGTTTTTGAAAATAATGATATAAACATGTTGCCTTACATTTTTAAGGCTATGTCACTCAGTTATATTTTTGCTTACACTTAAAAAAAAAATCCAGACTAACATGCTTGCCAATTTAGCTAGAAGTTAACTGTTCATTACTGATTCACAAACCAATCACCTATCCATTACTTCCAACATTACCATTTACATTTATTTACATTACTAAAGAAATTTTGAAACAGAACTTATAAATAACTTTTTCCAAAGGAAACAACCTAGAATAAATGTATGCTTACTGTGGTAATTATGTGTTTTCTTTTAGCTCTTTCTTCAGATTTTATGTTGTATTTGGGCTGCATCAGAAGATTACTTTCTAACTAATCTTAATACATTTTGTGAATCCTAAATTTTAGCATTCCAACAAAAATATCTTAGTGATACTTATAGATTTGTATGAACACAAGAAGATCTGGAGAAATGAGACATTCTTAATACAACTGTAAAATGAAAAACAGTTGATATGTCAACCAGTACTGAAGCTAAATAATCACAAAAACTCTTAACTAGTGGCCTCAAGTTTGACAACTAATCCAGGCCTTGCAAGCTTCCTCTGATCCATGTAAAATATACCATCCTAAAGAAAAAGTATTACTGAGCTTAATTTCGCCTTGCTATGAAGTCATGTACAGCAAGAGCTTTTCTTATAGACTTAGCAAAGAATCAGTATGGCAATCCTCACACACAAATAGTTGGAGGTTGCCAGTGACCTAATGATTTGTTTGCCAAAAGCCTACCAAGATTGATACGGAACTACATTCATTTTCTAGAAGTGAACTTCGGAAACCTTCACATTAAAACACTAAAGAACTTTAGTCCTAGCTTAGATGTCAATGCTTTCCATCATCAATGTCCCCTATCCTGTGATTTCTCTGCCCTATTTCCAAATTCAGTAGCCTAAATAAATATAGAATGCCATTAGAGGAAAAATTAGCATAATAAAATTTTGTAACCATGATAACAATGTAGGAAAAAAGTTCTAACATGGCATTACCAAGAAATGTGAATTTAATTTGTAGTCACAGTTCACTGTTCTGTATACAGTATCTTACTATCCATTTTTAATCTCCGTGAACTGGGAATGCTATTTTCAGAAACCTTTCAATACCGGAGAGACCACACCTCAAAATATCCTCACATTCTGGTCTCCCTGACAATGATCAGCTAATTCTGGTTATATTTTTCAAAAACACAATATCTCACTATCCTTGGGATTACGAAAATCAATTTTCTTCAAGGAAGATCTGAAAAGTATAAGCATGAATGTAATACTGGCCAATTTGTACTTCTTTTATAAGCTTGCTTTTTATATTTTCTGTCTTACATACACAGAAAAAGTTACCTTTTCCTACACTGTTACCCCATAAAACCCAGTAGGAGTGAGATTCTGGATCTTTCTGAACACTTATTTGACCCAATCTGAATCTGCCAGATCAGCCAGAAAACTAAAACACTCCAATTCCAAAAGAAAAATCACTACAATATTTCTTTTTACAGTTCTCAACTGGCCATTTCTAATTGTTTTCATCACTCAAAAGGCGTGTAGGTAAACATCTGACGTATAGATATATTTGTAGTCTGGTAGTTTTTTCTCCTCCCGAGGAGAAACAATATGGTTCAACACCTAGTTAACTGTTTCCATAAAAATGAGTATCCTTACTATTTATAGTACAGTAGGGCTGATCTCATAAGTGAACGTTCCTAAGTGAACTTTAAGTTAATGTTACATATTTTATGAATGGTACATGTGGGAGTAGTCCAAAACACCAACAGCATCGGCAACAGTGAATGCACGCACATAAACATATGCAAATATGCACTAAACTTCATCCCCGGACGGTTCCTCCAGCGCCCCAGGTGGGGGAGTGTCCCAGGCTGAGACCGGGCGCCTCCCGTCTCCCGGCGCCGAAGATCGGGGTGGAGGCGATGCAAGAACGCCCGTGGAGCTGCGTCGTCTCCCTCCCTTGGGTTATCTGAACCCTGCCGGAAAGGGCTGGGGACACCACCGGTCCCTCTCAATCCTGCACCCAGCCACTTCCCTAAACTCCTGGCCCAGCCAGGCCTGGAGGAGCAGGGCAGGGGGTGGGAGCCGGGGTCACTCACCGCGATCATGACCGTGTCTTCTCCCTGAAACTTGGCGATGTACTTATCGCCGCGGTTCACCTCAGACTCGTTGAGAGGTCTGAAGCGACACATCACTTTGATGTTGCACTCGGCCGGGTCCGCCATCTTCCTCGAAGCCGGGGCCGGAGGCCGGGAGCCACTCCCCGCCGCTCAGTCTTGGAGGAAGCGGGCCGGGGCTGACGGTCTGGGGTCTCGAGAGCCGCGAGAGTCAGCAGTCCCCCGCGCCGCGCTTCCCAGCGGAGGCGGCCGGGGAGCGGGGACTCGAGCGCCGACGCCGGCAGCCGTCGCCTGAGGCTCACTTCCGATCCATCATGGCAGCCATGGTGGCGGCGGCACCGGGTGGAGGGTCCGCGGCTCCTCGGCTTCTCCCTCGCCGGCCTGGGCAGACTGCGGGGGCTGCAGAGCTTCTGGGAGCCGGGAAAGTGGCCCCTTTCTTCCTCCTTGTAAACAGCAAGCCAGGCCAGCCCGTCTGCCCGCTCCGCTGTCCACCCGCCGGCTTGCCGGCTACCGCCCGATCACTCCCGAGGCCGCAAACCGGCGACTGGGCGGCGCGGGAGGAAGACTGCGCAGGCGCTCGGGCCCGGGAAGGCCCGGCGACCAATCCGCGCCCGCGCCCGGCTTCCCCTGGCCGTGCAGCCCTCTCCGCCTCCACTCTTCGCCGGGGGGTCGCGCGTTCAACTTTTACTGGACGCTCAGTCGCCGAAGTGCCTTTGGACACAGGGCGGTGGCTCCCCGCCACCATCCGGAGCCGCCGCAGAATTCCCCAGAGCTAGGCAGACGCACTTAGCTTTCTTTGGAGGAGAAGGGGTTTGTTATAACCACTTAATGTTGTAGTTTGTTTAAATAAAATACTATGTTTCTATAAGGAAAGGTTTGCTTTCATTTTGTTCTGGGGAAAAAATGATTCCCGGCCCACCTTTTTAGAGCGCGTTGGCAGAAGAAGGAAGATATGAATGAAGGGTGGGACATGGCTGTGGTTGGCGGCGCCGGAAAAACGGAGTTCGAGGGTTCGGATCCCCGCGCCGGCCGGCCGGCCAGCCGCCAGAAAGAAAAAGGAAAATTCTCCTGAGGAAGGGAATCGTTGTCGAAGAAAGGTGGAGCAGTATGCTGCGGTGGGAAATGAACCACTCCGACCCCCGCACACCGCAGTCACTGTCACTCTGCCCAGTGCCTCGAATGCCAGCCCTGCTCACCCGATGTCCCTCGCATTCAGTGAATCGGAGGTCCCACGTCCCGGATAATAAACAGATGGAACTCGTCAATTTCAATACGGGGCAAACGACAGACCCGGACCTGGTCTTAAACGACCTAGATACGTTTATGGATCATGTGTCTAAGCCGCCTATTTTTCGAAGATGGATACCATAAAGGTTCTTCAGGTGGAAGTGGTTCTGAAGTGCTGCGGTAGAACTGCAAAGACAATTAGGGACCCTTCCTCTAGTCCCCAGTTTTTGTGTGTAAAATGAAGCACCGAACTATGAAAATCTCCAATTCCTCCTAGGCTCACTCAATCATCCTAATACCTCCAGAAACAAACGATTAGTTCAACAGATTCAGGTTTACTGATCCACTGCAGTAAAGAAGAGTTCACACCGCAGGAATCGTGGAGCATTTCACCAAACAAAGGAAAAGATGGAGTTATCACAGGGCTTTGGGGGAAATGTGGAGTTTTGGTAAAATTTAAATGAAACAGTGTTTTGAGAGGCTCTGTGCAAAACAGAATTGTGGGTAAAGGCATCAACATCAGGCCTGGACTACAGTGGTCCCAGGTCCTGTTTCCTTGAATACTACCAAGTTCAGAGAGATGTGGTATGTCGTCTTCAGAGACCCCTTTTTCCAGAACTCTTCACCTAGCTTGGAAATCAAGGCTCCTTCTCTAAGTCTTTTGCTCTTCCAGGCAAGAGTGGGATGTTTTATTCTTACTTTTATAATTTCAAACAGCAGCTTCTGATAGTCTATGATTTTAGAGCACAAAGTTTCTCAGGGAGCAAGAAATCAGTAGTCACTAAAAGTGGAAGGTTTTTGTGACACTTTATGGCTGTAGCATGTCCTTGAAAGAAATACTTTTTCCTGTTCACTTTGCAGCTGGCTTTAGCTGTGTCTGTTAGTTCAGTATAATGAAAGAAGGGTAGGTTTTTACTTTCTCACCCCTTATGTCCTATTATTCCTTATCTGATTTCTTCATCATATCTATATCCTCTCATTCTTATCTCTAATTTCAGAAGAAGACAGCTCTCTCCTCTAAAACTAACTTTTCATTTACACTCTGATTTCTTTCCAACTTCATCCAGTACCTGGATCTAACCAATGGTCACCATCTTCTTACATCTTTGATTTCTCCCTTTTCTCAGCTTTCTTGAAGGAAAAAAAGGTCTCCTCATCTTTAAAACAAACAAAAAAAGAACCCTAACACTTTCATTAGTGTCTGTTTAATTAGCCTCTGTCAAAGATAAAACCGGACACTAAAGTGGTAAGGACAGATTTTAATCTGTAATACACTATTGCCATAGGGAAAAGAGTCCAGAGTGAATTGAACTCAACTTTGATTTGTGCAGAGGTAATTGGACATTTTAAAGGAAGAATGAGGGAATACAGAGGAAGATGAGCTGGGGCTCAGTAGAGCCAGGGAAGTAAAAAATTACAAAAAGCAGGAAATGGGGATTTTTCTACATGAAACCCATCTGGGTTTGTTAACTGGCACTTACCCATAAAGGCTGAAAGACAGGGGCCCTATCTCCAGGTCTTGGCTGAAGCAAACAATATTTTTTTGGTAGTCTTCAGTTTTCTCAGGAAGGCACTTTAAAGAAGACTAGGGTTAGCCTAAGGGGTTGGCATTAAGCTCTTAGAAACTATGTTAGTGTTTTTGTTCAAGTCTTTTTAGGCCAAAATTGTGGCCTAGTCAAGAAAGTGTTGGAGTTAGCAAGACTGAAGCCATGTTGGGACCTAAAACCGCATGAGCTCTAAAAGATTTTAAAAGAACAGTTTTTTTTCTTGGCATGCATTTCTCCGAGTTGCCTCTTTTCCCATAGTTATTTGATATTTTGAACCTTGGTTATGGGGCAAGATGACATTATTAACATAAAAGTAAAGTTGATTTTCAGCCAGCCAGGAGCTGCAGACTTGCACATACCACCCACATCCCGAGATAAGGACGGGAGCAGAAACCAGAGGAGTCTTGATGAGACCTTGCACCTGAGACCTTGCATGAAGCCTTCGCTGCTCCTGTCCCCCTCCCTCCTGCTTTTCATTTCCCACGTACCATTCCCTCATCTCCCTCTTTAAAACTCCTCAGTCAACCTGTGTCTTTGAGGTGGCTTTAGCCTGGCCATTCTCCCTCAGGTTTACTGGAGAGATGGGTCAGCCTAACGTCTCTCCTCAGGTCACTGGTATTCCTGAATAAAAGCTGACTTCCATTTTCACCAACATTTGACTTTTGTTTGTTTAGTTTGTTTTACAGTCTGGGGACAGGCAGCCAGACTTGTGAGTTTGGTATCAATTTGGGGGAGCCTCGGCCAGAAGCTGAGTGTGCCCTGTAACAAAAGGGCTCAGAGGAGCCTGGCTAGATTTGATCAAAGAGACAATTTTTGTCACATCTTGCTGCCATTAAGTGGATGAAGTTGACTAGAAAGGGCTGTGTCTGACTGCTCAGAGGCAGTCCCATCTGAAGATGGCTGTGGCTACTCAGTTCCCACCATGGGAGAATATGGGCCCAACACTGTCAAGTCTTCCTCTTTTCCAGAAAAGGCATAATCCAGATTTCGTTAAAACTCCCAAATTTCAAATTAAATTGGCCATTAATTTAAAAATGATTTTTAAAATGCTGATAACACCAAGGTCCAGGGTTCAATCCCTGTATCAGTCAGCTGCAAAACAACAACAAAAAAAGTGAGCTAAGTAAAACATGACTGTGGGCTAATTTTAGCAGGTAAGCCACCAGTTTTCAACCTTTGTGGCAGGACATCATGAAGGCTCTGTTCTTAGCCCTCTGTTCTTTTATCTCTGAGCTCACTTCTTCAACAATTGCTGGAATCTCTTATCTATAACCCTGACCTTTATATCTGTGTGACATTCCCATATCTTCATGCTTATGGGCCACCTTGCTTAGGATGCTGTGCTATAAACTCAAATTTACCATTTCAGAAATGAAACTAATCATGCTCCATTCCCTGCCAATACTTAATTTAACTACTCAGCTCTCAAGTTTTGATGAGCAGTATAAGTATTCTTCCATACTTCCAGGCTACCGTCACCTGTAACCCTATTATTTCCTTCATCCCTGCTGTGGATTGAATGTCCCCCCAAACCCATCGAAGCTTAATCCCCACTGTAACTGTTGAGGGTAGAAAATACTATTATGACAATTGAAAGATGGGGCTTTGAAGAGGTGATTAGCTTGTGAGGACCTTGTCATAGTAAATGTGTTCATCTATTTGATGGTTTAATAGTGGTCATGGCATGGTTCTGAGGGTTTTAAAAGAAGAGCCAGTGAGGAGGTGAGTCTCTCTCTTGCTTCTGCCTTTCTTGCAATGTGATATTCTGTGTTGCTGAAGTCACCACCAAAGTAGGTCCTCCCTATAAGTGTTGCCTGGACTTTGGGCTTCCCAGCCTCTGACCTGTAAGCAATAAATATTGCTTCTTTACAAATTACCCACTTTCGGGTATTAATTTTAAAGCGACAGAAATGGATTAATACGATCCCCTATACAAGCAAAAGGGGAACATGGTACTCTGTATCTGAAGTTCCTCAACCTCTGCTCCACCATTCTCCTCTGCTCCCCAACTCAGAAGATCTGAGCAATGATTGATCTAGAGCAGTGATTTTTTTTTTTTTAAACCCATTTTATTTTATTATTTTTTTTTTTTTGTCGTTTTTTCGTGACCGGCACTCAGCCAGTGAGTGCACCGGTCAGTCCTATATAGGATCCGAACCCGCGGCGGGAGCGTCGCCGCGCTCCCAGCGCAGCACTCTGCCAAGTGCGCCACGGGCTTGGCCCTAGAGCAGTGATTTTCAAATTCTACTCCATGGAAGCAGAGGTTCCAAAGAGGTGAGTCAGGAGACTTCATGGATGTGGGGAGGGAGAAGAGATGGATGGAAGGGCCACAGAGTGAAGCTCTGGGAATCTCTGCTGCTCATGGTACTGACCAACTTTTGTTGTCTTTCAACTCTTGCCTCTTCCCTCCTCCTGCACAACAGATTCTGGAAGCTCAGGCTTCATGGGAACAAAAGACAGAAAGGAAAGCATCTGCAAAAGCCTTCTGCTTTCAGACCTGACATACGTACTTGTCCTGGCCAAGAGAGCACAAAGACTGTCATCACAGAACCAGGGATAAGAAAAATGCTATATGAAAACCAAACTATTTCTAACAATTGTTCTGTCACATTAGTAAGGAATAGTGGCATCCAGCAGTAAGGGTTTAAGAAATATTTTCATGGGGAAACAGATTGATTTAGAAAAAACTGGTCTGTCCCAGCTTTTCTTCCAAGTATGAAAAAGGCTCTCGTTATTCAACAGTAGGTTTTCTTGAGAGGACAGTTTGAGACGTATTAACATATCTTTTTCTCATGAAAATGTGCTTTCACCTACACGGATTAAGAACATTAAATCTCTACTGTAGATGTTTGTCTCCAGTGACGATGCTTCAATGAACCATGCCTTCCTGGATTTACACTTCTGTGCAGCCTTTCTCATTAAACCTTGGCTGGCCCTATGGCTCACCTGTAACCAGTATAATATGGCAGAAGTTATTACTGCATGCTATCTGACACTAGATGAGAAGTCTTGCAGCTTCCACCTTGGTCTCTTGGAACACTCTAGGAGCTCTGAATTTCCGTGTAAGGAGACGAACCACCCAGAGAGCACCATGCTGGAGAGGCCATACATAAGCACTCCAAGCAATAGCCCCAGCTGATCCCAGCCTTCCAGGCCATCCCACTCAGGGACCAGACCTGTGAGAGAAGCCATCTTGGACCACCAGACCAGCACACCCGCCAAATGAATACCAGTGAGTCATCTCAACGGACCCTCTTGAAGCAGAGGAATCACCCAGCTGAGGCCTGCCCTCAATTCTTGACCCATATAATCATGAGATATAATAAAATAGTTATTATTTTAAGCTGCTTAGTTTTGAATTTTTTTTATGTAGCAATAGATAACTAGAATAATAACTTACAATTTGGAATTTAAAATTTATCTCCTGGAAATAATCCTGTAAAATGTTACTTATGTATCATAAATGTATTTTGATTGGATTATATTTTAGATTAATTATAAATTAAATAGTTGGAGGGGGTCTAAGAATATAACCATGTTTATAATATTATTACTGTAAGAAAATTTGTTTTATACTTTATGTGAAATGAATTTTAAAAAATGGACTTTTAGAATAGGAAATTACAGCATTTCTCTTTTTCAAATGGGTAAAAGATACATCATTCCTTTCCATTTCCACTTCCCCTTCCTGTCCAAAGCTTCACTACTTCATGTCTAGATTACTGTAACAGCTCTCAGCCTCTTTCCCATTTGATCATTCAGTAAATATGGGTTGAGTTCCCAGTTATAGGCCAGGTACTGAGATAAGTGCTAGGAATACAAAGATGAAAAAGATTAAACAATTCCTCCCACATCCCACATCCACTATTTTGCATGCAATTTTCAGATTAACTGTCCTAAACCATTGCTTTTGTTACATCATTTCATTGTTCAAGAGCTCTACAACAACTCCCTTTTTTTCCTACTCAAACCAGTTCAAATTCTTCTGCCTGGATTGCAAGGCCTTCTAGCTCTTGACTTTCCCTTATGTAAGCAGGGTTTTCCCACTGCTCCCCAACTTACTTCCTTAACTCCTGAAAACTGCCCTTTCACTGTCCCCCCATTGTAATTTGCTAATTTCAAAGTTCTGCTGATCCCATCATGTAGATCTCTTTCCCTTATGACTATTCCAATCCTGTCCATCTTTCCTCAAGTCCCACCTTCTACAAGTGGTCTTTCAGCATAGATCTATTTCACAGGTCAGACAGAAAACCCCTACACTCTATTTAACACCATAATTTAATTCATAGAACATATTTAAAAATATATTTTATCAAAGTAACACATGTTCATAGTTTAAGAAGTAAAATTAACTATAAGAATGAAAAATAAAAGTTCTTGCTCCATCTTCTCCAATTGCCATTTCCATTCTCCAGGGCAACCACTTTAACTCATATAGCAATTTCTTCTCCCTATTTCTAAATAACGTTCTTTTCTTGCTGCTTCTTGATTTTTACACTACCACCTACCTGAATCAACACATTTTTTTGTCTTTATCTTCCCAGTATATTTCTATTACTATTTTTAGTTAAATCAATATACAGTGTATACATTTTAAGTAATTGTTATTCCCATGGTAATTATTAGTGCCAGCTTAGCCGTATAGTGTACTACATTGCCTATCATGTACAACTTTTTGTTTTTTCTGGAGCTAAAAATTGCCTCACTTTTTTCCAGGTATTCACTCCTAACACATTCCAAATATCCACCAGAAGTATGAAGCTACTTGTGATATTTTGAAAGCATTTCTCCACTGTGTCCTAGCTCCTTTTGTTGTTGTGGAGAAGTCTGAGTCCTAACCATTTGTATGTGATCTGTGTTTTTCTTCCAGACAGATTTTAGTATCTTTTTATCTAAACTTCTCTTTTCTTTCCTATTTTCCATCTTTTTGGTTTTTTGTTCTCCTTTTTTGGGAGCTCTCTCAATTTTATTTTCACCTCTTCTCTTGGAGATATATATGTATATCTTATATATATATATATATCTTAACAGAATAAAGTTTCTTAGATATGCTGATCCCACCCTGGGGTGTGTGTGTGTGTCTGTGTCTGTGTGTGTGTGTGTGTAAAATTCTCTGAGTTTTTATTCTCCAAATGGATGTTTTTAATGAAATGTTTTTGTTGCATAAAGCAATATCTTCTCTTATTATTCCAGGGATATGTTTTGATTTGTTTTTAGTTTTCTTCTCTTTTCCAAGTTTTCTCTGTGTTTTCTTTTGAAATCTGTCATTCATGTTAGATTTCCCCAAATGAGTGGTGTGCCTTGATGTTCCAACATATTTGAGTGAGAAATTCTACATGTTAATAGGGTTTAGCAATTGATGGGTTTCATCACTGTGTGATTGGGCAGGACCTAGCCATTTCATCACTTAAAGTTAAACTTAAATTTTTAAAAATTGAGACATAAAACTATAAAAAATAAAAACAAAAAAATAAAAACGTATTTATCATGTACAATATGATGTTCTGAAGTATATATGCTTGTGGCATACTCAATCTAGCTAATTAACATATGCATTACCTCACATAGTTGTCATTTTTGTGGTGAGTACATTTTATACCCACTCTCTTAGCATTTTTCAAGAATGCAATGTATTGTTAACTATAGTCACTATGTTGTACAATAGATCTCTTGAACTTACTCTTCCTATCTAACTGAAATTTAGTACCCTTTGACTGACATCTCCCCAACGCACCCCTCCAAACACCCTAACCCCTGGTAACCACCCTTCTGCACTCTACTTCTATGAGACCTACGTTTTTAGATTAATGCAGTATTTGTCTTTCTGTGCCTAGCTTATTTCACTTAGCATAATGTCTTCTAGGATTATCCATGTTGTTGCAAATGACAGTATTTTCTTCTTTTTTAAGGCTAGTATTCCATCATGTATATATATCACATTTTCTTTATCCATTCATTCATTCATGAGCACTTAGGATGATTTTACATCTCAGCTATTGTGAATGACGCTGCAATAAACATGGGAATGCAGATATCCTTTGGATATATACCTAGTAGTGGGATTGCTGGATCATATGGTAATTCAATTTTTAATTTTTTGAGGAACCTTTATATTATTTTCCATAGCGACTATCCTAATTTACATTCCCACCAACAGTGAGTGAGGGTCTCTTTTGCTCCACATTCTCACCAATACTTGTTATCTTTTGTCTTTTGATAATAGCCATTCTAACAGTGGGCAGTGATGTCTTACTGTGATTTTAATTTGCATTTTCCTGATGATTAGTGATGTTGAACACTTTTTAATATACCCGTTGGCCATTTATATGTCTTCTTTTGAGAAATGTTTATGCAGATTCTTTGCCCATTTTTTAATTAGGTTATTTGTTTTCTTGTTATTAAGTTGTTTGAGTTTCTTATATATTTTAGTTATTAACCCCTTATCAAAATGTATAGTTAGCAAATATTTTCTCCCATTCTGTAGGCTCTCTTCACTCTGTTGATTGTTTTTTGCTGTGCAGAAGCTTTTTAGTTTGATGCAATCCCATTTGTCTGTTTTTGCTTCTCTGCTTTTGGGGTCATATTTAAAAAATCATTGCCCAGACCAATGTCACGGCTCTTTTCCCCTGTGTTTTTTTGCCAATAGTTTCATAGTTTGGGGTCTTACATTTAAATCTTTAACCCATTTTGAGTTGATTTTTGCATATAGTGTGAGATAAGGGTCTAATTTCATTCTTCTGCATGTGGATATCCAGTTTTCCTAGCACCATTTATGGAAGAGACTGTTCTTTCCCCATTGTGAGCTCAGCACCTTTGTCAAAAATTAGTTAGCTGTAAATGCATGGATTTATTTCTGGACTATCTATTCTATTACATTGGTGTACATGTCTGTTTTTATGTCAGTACCACACTGTTTTGGTTACTATCGCTGTGCAGTATATTTTGAAGACAGGTAGTATGACGCCTCCAGCTTTGTTCTTTTTGCTCAAGATTGCTTTGGTTACTTGGGTCTTTTGTGGTTCCAAACAAATTTCTGGATTTTTTTTCTATGTCTGTGAAAAATGTCATTGGTATTTTGATAGAGATTTGCTTTGAATCTATAGATCACTTTGGGTAGTACGAACCTAAATGTCATTTTATGACATTTCTTTTAGACTGGTTAGTTTTCCCAGAAAGGAATTCTCTAATTTCTTGCTAAGTAAACATAAGTCTGGCTGCCCCTTTTCTTTGAAGTGATGAGTGTGGCTGGGAGATCTCAACATTCAGTTTGTAGAATTTTTTCCCTTGTTTTTAGTAAGGCAATCCACCCCTCTCTTCAACTGTGTCTAGTGTCCCTGAGTTCACAACCTCTCTGGTTCAACTTCTCTGGATAGTGAACTTTCTTTCTTCTGTTGGGATGGGGTAGGGACAATCTTCTGCCACTTCTGGTAGGAGGAATGAATTTTAACTGCTCTCTATATAAACTTTTAACTAAACCTTCTCGTTTTCAGCTCTACTCTTTACCCCTTCCCGCTGGTGCCTACAATTCCTGAGGCTTTCTGGTGTTCTGTATAGAGAATTGACTTACTTCTTGACTTTCTGCCCTGCAACCTTAGGTTTTAGCATTCTCCAGTCTCTTTAGGTAGTTACACGTTTCCAACATTTTGCTGAAATCTAATTTGCTGATAAATCTTCATTCAAGTTTTCTTTACATTTGTGGCTTTAGGACTCTGGTATGTCTTGATGATTATTATTTTGGTAGAGTTTCAGGGTGGTTCACAGATATACGTGAATATTCAACCTGCCATATTTAATTGGCCACAGTTTACCTCTTCATCTCCAGTTGTTTTAATATGTTATCAACCCAAGAATATAATAGGTTCCTTGAGGGCAGTGACCGTGACTCATTTCGTCCAACATTTTTAGCTCAGTGCTCAGGATCTTAAAAGTGCTAATAAGTCCTCTGTGCTGATTGGAATTGGAATTCATTGAGTGCCTATTAATTACCATGCTCTGCTCAAGAAGTAGTGAGATACAAATGTGAACAGCTTTCCATTGAGGAAGTCCTAGTCTAGTGGGGAGAGCTAGAATAAGTATAAATCACAGGGATAGGTTCTATAAAAGCAGTGCCATGAGGGCACAATGAATGGATATTTTGGGGACACTTCCTGACAATTTGAAGTTAATATCAGGGATGACAGTCAAGATCTTTCACAAAATCTGCTTCTCATATACAGAATATTGAGCTGGATGTATCATGGTTTGACCAGGTCTAGCAGCTTTCTTCATGTCTTCAATGACCTTAAAATACTCAAAACCTTCAAGATTTTGTTCTTATTCAGCAAATCACCCAATATTAACAATTAATTATATTATAAGAAGAATGGACATAATTGAGAAAGTAGAAGCTGAAGAGTCTGTCTTATTTAGTCATATATTTACTGTGATTTGGCAAGCTTATTAATTCCATATTTTAAGAATCAGACTTTTATACATTCCACATTTTTTTCAGACTCTTTTTTATTAACACATATACAGCCAAAGTTATACACTTAGGGTTAAGCAGACTGATCTGCGGGGAAACTGGCAGGAATTTTATTCAACCAGTCTATTCACTCAAACCAAATTAACAGAGCAGAAATCTACAATGACATAAAAATGGTCATCTTTCATTGTTCCAAAGAATTTTGCCATGTGTCTTAGGTTGGGTTTGATGGGGAAAAGTCTCTAAGGCAGAAATTTGCTTGCAGTAGGTTAACTAGGCCTACAAGGGAATGAGGGAATCAGGATTATACAGAGAAGTTGGACTTTGATGCAGCTGGAATAGAGGACTTGGCTGATCTTATGAGGAGGCTAGGGCACAGGATGTCCCATCTGAGTTGTTCTAATTGAGACAAGGGACTAGTCATTGGATGTTGGCTGCCCCCGGGGAAGGGCATAATTTTAGGTGAAGCAGCTCCCTTCTGTGGAAGGCAATTCCCAGGGAGGCTATGAGTCACCACCAGCCTCAGTCATAAATGGGGGATTTGGGAGCTTTGGTGGCACATCACAGCATCCACCACACCAGTGTTGCAAGGCACTTAGGAAGTCTTTGTATTGTCGATTTCTACAAAGACTTGGTTTTCAATATAGTAAGAACGGTCAGTCTGTGCCCTTCTATCAGCTGCTCTTTTCTTTATCAAAAACTAAACATAACAAAAAACAAGTGGCTGAATAGCTTAACTGAAAGGCAGACAACTTGAAATTTATTTTCAGTTTACACCTTCCCAGAGTTCAGGTACTTCCAGCTTTGCTAACTTGTAGGCATAATAAACTCCTCCTAAGTATGTTTCTTAATATTGAAGAACCTTTGGATCCTTGAACCGCCACTGTCCACCTCCTTCTCAGTTCTGTTCATTACTGTCACTGCACAAGATTAGGAGTCAGGACAAAGCCTATTTAGAAAGGAAATGCAATTTTCTCTCTCATTTTGGAGACCCTGAAGTGTGATATAAAAGAACAGTCATAAACACCTTAGTTACATAGAGGATCAAAATAGAGGACTCTTTAAATCAAGAAGGTAACATTTCTCTCATCGTAATCACCATCATGTTGTAACATGTCTACTCTAGTTAAGCCTTTTACAGGAGTGTAAAATCTTAATCAGAAGAGCTGCAGCCTCACCTCTGGGTTTCAACTGTCCAAAATACTCAAAGCAATCATTGACTTATTTACTATGGCAAAGATGTATAAACACAATCTTTATAAGGGTTCTAGTCTTTTTCAGGATCCTAGAACTGTAAATATATCATTTATGGGTGCTCTTTGAATAGTGCTGGCGATAAAATAGTGTTAGAACAGCCTGCTTGCTAGATGAGCCTAATAGGCATCAAACCTTTTATTTGCAACGTTAAGATGAATGTAATTGATGTTTCTTAAAGTGATTTGTGCTCAGCACATTTGCAGCTGGTAGTTCTAATACTCATGATATTAAAGAGCTCACTTTACTGTTGATGAATGAGGAAACAACTAGAAGGAAAACATATCACTTCATTCAGATCAACAATAAAAACAAAGATTTTAGGTGGGAAGAATCTTTGTTATTAAGCATTTCTTTTCTTTTTTTTTTTTTTGTCTTTTTCGTGACTGGCACTCAGCCAGTGAGTGAGTGCACCGAACCCGCCGCGGGAGCGTTGCTGCGCTCCCAGCGCCGCACTCTCCCGAGTGCGCCACGGGCTCGGCCCTTAAGCATTTCTTTTATTGGCAACACTTCATCTTCTTTGATTTACTCTGAAAGGTACTTGGATTTACCTGTTAAAATAAAGAGTTATGATGCTACATATATGGTTTATCTAAGCAAAGACAAAATGGGTTCCTATTCTTTTTGTGAAAAGCATACATTTTTCATATTAGTTGTCTATAATACACAGTAATACATAGTATATTTGCTAAGTTTTCACTTTTCCTTATATTATACCAGAGAAAAAATAGAGATCTACAGAGCACATTTATTTAGTTTATTCCTTTGACTTTTAAAATTTAGTAGACCTAAAAGAATGTTCAGCCATACTAAAATGTAAATACCAATGTTTATGATAAAATGGAACAAAGCACACTGATTGATTTAACAGTCAAAATGGAAACTCTAAGTACAGTATCTATAATTCAAATGCAGCATTTTCATTTCATCATTGGTGTACTGAGAATGAGCACATGACTTGCCAGAATCAAAGTACAATGTGTGTCCTGACTACAAAATCTTCAAATCAATACATGAAAGTAGTGCAAAGTACCTTTTGCCAAATTTGACTCACTGAAATAACTTGCTCTCCTTTTTCAGGGCTATAAGAAAAATGGGTGTAAAATCTGGCTAAGCTCATAGTAGAATTCTTTGCTATCTCCTTACACACATGTACACACACACGCATATATATGATATATGTAATATATACATGCATCTATAATACATATATGTGATAATATATTGTATATGTATATAATCTGTAACTTGGGGTCAATCATTTATTTCTACATAGTTATTTCTCTCCCCTCACTAAATCCTGCTCCCCTGTCCCACTTGTTGTAACCTTAGGAAGTACAAACATCTACAAATTTTGTTCCTGCAAGTCCAAGTTTACAATCAAGTCTTCTACTCTGTGAAAGACTTGTCAGCGGAGCTCTGTCAGCCACTGAATGAAGTCTAAGACAATCTCACAACACTCACTAAATGTGCTTATTTGCAATCAAGTCAGTGTGACAGTTGTTTTAGCTTAGCTGACAAGGAACTAGGAAGAGGGTGGACTCCAGACTCAGCTGCCTGGCTCTTCCCTCCTAGCCTTGACAACAGCATAGGTCACAGGAGTGCCACAAGCTGCAGCGTATCTTCCAAGACTGAGGTCTTCATTCATATATTCTTCATTCAACAAATATTTATTGACAACCTAGTAAGCACCAGGTCCTGGGGTTACAATAGCGGGAAAAAGAATAGACCTAGACCCTGCCCCCATGAAACTCACTGTTCAGTGGAAAAGACTAGACTGTAAGGCTGATAGAGATAGAAATCTAATTTTTTAAATGGATAGACTCTTTCCCCAGCACCATCAATTAAATAGTTCATCATTCCTCACAGCTTTATAATGCTACTGTCATACACCAAGATCCCAGATATTCATAGGTATGTTTTGGGGCTCTCTGAGATTAAGGAATCTAAGAGTCTATTGATCTATTTGTGTATTCCTTTACCATATACAGTTTTTAACTTACAGGAAAGTCTAAAGAGTTCTATAGTGAACATCTGTATACCTACCACCTAGATCCTACAGCTAGCATTTCATTATCCTTCCCTAATGGTTTATCCAGCCAGCTATTCATCACTCTATCCATCCATTGATCCACCTTCTTTTTGGTGCATTTCCAACTAAATTGCAGATATCGGTATACTTTTCCCTAAATACAATACAACACTTTAAAATTATTATAATTTCGTAGTAAGTTTAGTTTCACTGTTATCACAACTAAGTTTTTCAGTCATATATCTCAGAAATTTTGATATTTAAAGTAATTTCCTGTTATCAGTATGGAAAATCTAAAAAGCTGGGACCAAGAAAGCTGGCTTACAGTTTACAGTCCTCTCATACCGGGACTCTCCATTCTTGGCCAGCTGGAGGGAAGGGAGCTCAGATAACTTTACCCTGATTATCTGGGTGCTGGGAGCCTTAAAACTGGGAGAAATTTATAATGTCAAAGACTCAGCTTCGTATTGCTGGAGGAGAAGGCTTAAATTTATCTCCGAGGACAGACTGTTCCCTTGTTTCCCAGTTGCTGGAAAAATACTTTAATAGACATTTTGGTAAAGAAAGATCCTATTTTGTAATAAAAAATCTGTATATTTCAAACATTTGTCTTCACTGTGGAAGTGTCAACTCTGCAAATTATGATTTCTTTAGGATAACATTTCTTTCTTAAATATGGTTTTGCTCCTTTCTGTCCTTGAAAGTTATTGATTATTCTTGCAGATGTATATGTGTATTCTGTGTATTCTTATTTAAACTAAGATCAAAGTACCTGGCACATAATAAGTATGCAATAAAGGTTAATCATTAATAATAAAAATACTGGACATCCATTAGTTATACAGGTTGAAGTTTAAGGTTATTCATATTTCAGCATAAAGGGAAGTGAAATCTTACAAGGTAGAGACATCAGGTACATCTGAGTTACAGATTACTACAGAACGTTATTGCTGTGCCTTCTAATTATTATGGTTCTTTAATGTTCCAGAGAAATGATGCTAACCGATGGGAAATTATTGGTTAGGGATTCCTGCTTGAGAGTTAGGCAGATATTGTAACACCAGCATCAAGGGTTCAGATCCCTAAACTGGCCAGCTACCAAAAAAAAAAGAAAAAGAAAAAGGAAAGTTAGGCAGATGGACAAAGGAAAAGGAAAGCATTGAGATATGGGGAGGATGTGGCGGGGGTGGTCACAAAGGACTGTGGAAAAGTATGGAAAGACTCAGTTTCCCCACACTGTCAGCTCCCAGTATCTCCTCTCCTGTCCTTGCTCAGCACCTCTATCTTCCTCCCTCAAAACCTCTCCTCAGTAGAGGATTTTAAACTTAGTCACAATAAGGCATAGAATATTAACAGTTTGAAGTATTAGGATTCAGTTTTGATTTGAGCCCCTTATAGGGCTGCCCACAAAGGCCTGGCAGGGAAAATAAAGGAGCAAAACAGGCTAGCCTAATACTACAGGGTCTGGTAGGGGCTGTGTGAAAATTCAAACGGAATTATAAAAAAATTACCATGCCAAACAAATTTTATATTGGAGGAATAGATTCAGCTTGCAGCCTGCTAGTTTATAACTCATGAGTTAAAGAAAATCTAAATGTGAAATTATAATTATTATCCAGTGGGTGGTTGAAAACTGTGTGTACTTGGATCCTTTTTTTTTAGGGCGAGAGGGAAAGGTTGGAAAGAGCAAAGGGTTTAGTAGGTTTTTCCAGGTATGCATTGGTTTCCTGGGTGGTTCCCTGCTCTAATCTATGGGAAGAGCCCAAGCCTCCAGGCTTGGGGTCATATAACGCTGGTTTCAGATTCATGTTTGCTGTAGCCACTTTCTTGCTATAGGATCTTGAGCAAATCACTGAAGCTCTCTAGTTTCCTCTTCTAAGAGAAATAACTCTCACCTGCTGGGTTGTGCAGGTTCAGTGAAATAACACATAAAATGCCTTCTTCAATACAAAGCAACAAGTGCATTCAACCAACAGCTGTTTTTATTAATTTATTATTTTAATTTTATTTTTTAACTTATACATTGTAATTATGCATATTTATGGGGTGCAATCTAATGTTTTGATATATATATATTTTGTACAATGATCAGGTTAGGGTAGTTAATGTATCAATTACCTCATGCATTTATCATTTCTTTGTGGCAAAAACCTTCAAAGGCCTCTCCTCTAGCTATTATGTAATATGCAAAACTTAACTGTTAACCATCGTCAGTCTACTGTGCAACAGAACACCAGAACTTATTCCTACCATCTAATTGTAATTTCGTACCCAATGGCCAACCTCTCCCTGTTTTCCCTCTCTCTCCCCTCCCCAGTCTGTGGAATCTATATTAAAAAAAAAAAAAAGTTGATATGAAGAGCTGTGTATTGATTCCTAAACATGAACATGTTGGTAATGATGGTAAATAAAACAGACACTCTCACCTCGAGTGAGGAATGCAGGCTTTACTTTATTTTGGAATGGATAAATGTATTGTATTTATTCAGTGAAATACTACAATGCAATAAAAAATAATGAACAATAGCAAGATAAAACAGTATGGGTGACTCACATAATGTTAGAAGACAGGTGCAAAAAGTATATACTGTATTATTCAACTCCGTAAAGTTTAAAAACAAGCAAAGTGACTCTATGGTATGTAAATTCTGATAGTTGTCTTTGGAGATAAGTATTTCTAATGATTAAGAGGGGCACAAAGGCAGTTCCAGTATAGCCTGATTGGGAAAATGAATGGAGTAAAATGAAAAGGGGCGGAGGGGAGTAGTGACAGAGCCAGTCATCACCTGTCATAGTAGAAAGTTGATACATAACATACATATTATTTAGAGATATGGGAGGAAAGAATAGGAGAAAGTCAGATTAAGAAGAAAAAGTGTTGGTGGGGAGCAAGAAAAGAGAATCCTGGAAGAGTGGAGAGGGATATTGAAAAACAAGGACATGTGTTCATGTTATAAACCTTGTAGAATAACTTGAATTTCAAACTAAGTTCTTGTTCTTTGATAAAAATAAATCTAAAAATTAAAATTAAGCAATAAAAATAAATCTAAAAATTAAAATTAAGCAAAGTACCACTAAATTTTAGATAAAATAACATAAAAAATAAGCAGTGATAAAATAAGGTTTCTAAGTTCCTTTTATTTGGAGATAGGAGGATAGAGCTATTAATTCATTTAGATTACATAAAGTCATTCGGAATGCAGGCTTTAAAACAAATTTTACGTAAATAAGCATCCATAAATTCTACATTCATCCAAGAAGTGGTCCCCTTTATCCTGTATGCAAGAATACTTTTTATTTGTCAACAGATGTGATTGGGAATGATAAGTTCCATTTCTCTCAAGATGTTTCATTCCTACAGTGGCATTTCTAAAAAAAGAACACCTGTGGTCATTGTTAAAGTGTGCTCCACTTTGACAAATGCCTACCTTTTTTTCTCTCAATAGAACAAATAAGATTCTAGTCAGTGCCAATAAATAAATAATTATTGTGCTTCCAGTAAGAATTAATGCACAGTGCCAGACACTGTGGGAGATACAGAGAAACATGAAATCTGTGACCTTAAATTATTGGATGGTTTTACTAATAACCCATTATTATTGTCTGACTTGGGCGTGTTTTGTTTTATTTTCCTGAATGTGGGTGTGAGGTGTGGTACAAGTCTGGAAGCTAATGAACGATTTACTATTAATCTCTGAGATTTATGGCCTATTAACTTTAAAATGAAAGACTACCTGATAGCCAATCCTGAAATATTGTATGTAATTAACACATACTACAGTATAACAAATATTATGACCGAAGAATATCTTAAGATGTGAAAATCCATGGGATGACACCTAAAAGGAAAAGAAGGGTCCTGAGACCCAACTGCAGCCATTTGTGACATCCCTATGGGCTCCTCCCCTAAGTTTTAGGATGATTTTTCTTCACTTCTTTGGGTTAATTCTTCACTGTAACACAGGGATCATTTCCTCTCCTTCTCAGGGGCTGGGAGAATTAAACAACACAATGGATATGAGCACTTAGTGAGTGATGTGTTTTAATCGCCTGCACCTTTCTCCAGTGTAGTTTGAAACCACCCATTCATCTCCATTTCAACCCGCCAGCTCTTGTTCAGACTCTGGCCTGTTCCTGCCTGGACTTCTGCAATTGCCTCCATGCTGACCTCATCCCCAAACCATGCTCTGTACTGCTGCTAAAATAATTTCCTCAACTACTTCCACAGTTTAAGAGACTTTCAACATCTTCCCATACCTTTTTCCCTTTGACTAAGGTATTATTTACACATAACAAAATTCACATATTTTAAAGTGTTTGGTGAGTTTTGGAAATTGCGTATGATCATGTAACCACCACCTCAATCAAGATATAGAACAGCCCCCCCACCGCCAACCAACTACCCCTTGGCAGTTAATCCCTTCTCCCTATCCCCTCCCCTAGTCAACTACTGATCAGCTTTCTATCACTATAGTTTCCTAGAATTTTATATAAATGCTTCCCATTACCTTTTTTTTTAAAAAAGAATAAACTTTAAAATTTTTGGTTTACAGAAAAAAGAGCTGGCTGGTTAGCTCACTTGGTTAGAGGGTGGTGCTAATAACACCAAGGTTAAGAGTTCAGATTCCCTTACTGGCCAACCACTCTCCTCTCTCCAAAGGAAAAAAAAAAAAAAAGAATACAGAAAAATTACAAAGCTAGCTGTGATATTGTAAAATACATATTTGATCTTTGCTATGGGTCAAATGTGTCCCCCAAAAGGTCATGTGTGGGAAACTTGATCCCCATTGTAACAGTGTTAAGAGGATAGGAAATCCAATTATGATATTTGAAAGGTGGGGCCTTTGAGAGGTGATTAGATCATAAGGACTGTGCCCTCATAAGTGGATTAATCCATTCATGAAATAATGAGTTATCAGGGGTGTGGACTGGTGGCTTTATAAGGAGCACATGAGAGAGCTCTTGCTATTCTCACCATGTGATACCCTGTGTCAACGTAGGACCCCATAGAGAGTTCCCACCCTGAAGAACGCCCTAACCAGATGCACCCCATGGACCATGGACTTCCCAGCTTCCAAAACTGCAGATATTAATTTCATTTCTTTATAAATTACCCAGTTTTAGGTATTCTATTATAATCAACAGAAATGGACTAATATACTCTTCATCTCCCTTTCCTGTCATACAGTTCCTAAAACCTTTGGAATCTCTGGAGTGATAAGTGCCTATCTTAATCTTAGCTTATGCTGTGCTGCTATAACAGAATGCCTGAGACTGGGTAATTTACAAAAAATAGAATTTTATTTGGCTTGTGGTTCTGGAGGCCAGGAAGTCCAAGGTTGAGGGTCCCACATCTGGCAAGGGTCTTTGTGCTGCATCATCCCATGTTGTAAGAGGGAAGGGCAGGAGAGCATGAGAGATAAAGACAGCAAGAGGGGACTGAACTAAAAAATTGATTATACATACTTTTGGGGTTCAACATTGAGATATGTTGATCAAATCAATATTACTAGCATATATATTGTTACAAATTGTAACAATCTCTCTTGTCCAATCTCTCCCCCTCCTCCCTCCATCCCCCTCCCCCCTCTAATTATCTTAGATTTCTTCTCTTCTTCTAAAAGAATAATGGTTACTCTGTTGATTTGTTGCCTAGATGATCTGTCCAATGCTGAGAGGTGTGATCAGGTCCCCCAATATTATCATAGAGCAGATGCTTCTTTTGTCACTCGGAAATAGGCTTTGTGGAGAGAGACATCCTCTTCTTTTCTTTATCTCTCCTTGTGTCAATGTAAGCCAGTGGCTGGCGGACCATCTGCGTGGTGGTTGTGGCGTCTAGTCACTTTTGTGGTGGCCATGGTTATTGTGGTGGCTCTGGTGGGCCACCCACACTGAGGTGATATTTTTGGCATGCTCCTTGGTGCTGGTAGTGTGCCTAGTTGTGGGGAGTGTCTGGTCCCTGGCTCCATACCTGGGGTCTCTGGGAAGACCCCGAGGTGCTGGTGTGGTGTACCTGGTTGTGGGAGGCAGTCTGGTTCCCAGCTGCATGCCCTGGGTCCCTGGGCAGGCCCCGAGGCACTGGCAGTATGCCTGGATGTGGGAGTGGGGTCCGGTCCCTGGATCCATGCCTCATGTCCCCTGGCAGGCCCCAAGGCACTGGTGGTGTGCCTGGGCTGGAACTCATTTTTTGTCTTTTGCTTACTTCTAAAATGGGGGAACTTCCTGTGGGAACCAGTACTGAGCTCTGTGGTTGAGCTAAATTGCTGCTTTGCTGCTGTTTCGCTAGGGAAGGCTTTTTGTGCAGCTCAGGGTTTAATGGTTGACCTTATAGGTACTTCCATCTCTCCAGAGACCTAGTGGATCTGTGTTCTATAGAATCTCTGGTCTGGGCCTGAGTTTTTTCATCAAACTGCATCCCATGCAATTCTGCATTCCCGACCAGTCTCCTCTGAGTGGTCCTGTGCTGATTGGGGGGCGGAATGGCTGTCCTTGCTGTGTCCTGGTGCTCTCCAGTGGGCCTGTCTCCCCCACCGCCCATGCTCCAAACACCTCCCATGGGACGGGCCCTGTGCTGGTCCCTTGTGATGACTCACTGGCCTCTGAATGGCTCCCCTTTTACATCTCCAAATACAGTCACACTGAGGTACTGGTGGTTAGGACTTCAACATATGAATTTGAGGGGACACAATTCAGCCCATCACGTCACCTGAGATCTGACCTTTCACGCCACCTCTAGCCCTGCATTCCTCACCCAACTTTCTGGCATTCATCTCTAAGCTGTCCCATGTTCAGCAGCTTCTTCACCCTTCTAGAAACCAATACAGCTGATCCAGAGATGTGTTTTTACATCACTTCCGCCTGGCCGCCACCACCAATCAGTTGTGCAATGTCAATTAAGGACTCCCCAAGCAATGGCTTTATTCATCTCTTGGTAAGAAGAGGAAATTCTATATATGGAATCACCATTCTCCGTGTTTGCCAAGCTGTGAAAATGTAACCACCCATTCCTGTGAAAGCATAACTCCTGAGTTCACCTCCAGAGCAGAGAAAGTGTGAGGTCGTGTGGAAAGTAGGAAGGAGGAAGGTCCAGGGCACTTTTCAGGAGAGAATGACACCCATGCGGGGAGGCCAGAGCAGTGACTTAGTCATGGTTACACATTTTCACCGCCACACATACCCTGGTGACCTGGGTCCCAGAGGCCCTTGTCAACTGTCCTCAGTTTCGTGTTAGTGGAGAGGCTGGGAGGGGCAGATCCCTAGCTCTCCCTCTGACTCATCTGTTGACACTCCTTCTGGATGTTACCTCTGGGTAAAACTGTCCCAGGTGCCTCATGGGAATTCCACCCCTTCCAAGCCACTGCCTGCTCTAACAGCACAAGGGTCATGTTAGAAAGCTTTTCTCTTTAGTTCACTCCTCCTTCAAACCATAAACACAATCCCAATCCACTTCTCATATATTCATTTACATAAGTATATCTGTATGTACATGTAAAATATATGCAACTCTAAACCTTTAGTGCAGCAGTATCCACAAGTAAGTGCACTGTTTAATTAGTTTAAATTAATCTACCGATGAACAAATATTCTTGAAGGTACATTATGCATAAGGCAGAGAAAGGATTTTTAAATTCTGAGTTTGGGAATTCAAGTAGCCCAAACCAAAAGAAATAATCAATAATCAAAAGAAAATAAGTAAGTTGAGTGGGGTTTTAAGAATGAAGATATGGAGTTTATTTATTTTTTATTTTATTAAATTTTTATTTCCTGTGGTGGCTGGCCAGTATGGGGATCTAAACCTTTGACCTTGGTGTTATCAATACTGCTGTAACCAACTGAGCTAACCAGCCAGCCATATGGATTTTAGACATGTTGAGAATGAGGTGACGTGGGCCTGTCCAAGCTGGTGCAGTCATGCTGGCCTGGTGAGCACCCAGGGCTAGAGATGAAATTTGGGGAGTTAGGTTCCACAGGAGGCACAGTTGGAGAAAAAGAATATATGGACAGAAGACCAGAAAGTTGAAGGTTGCAACTTCCAAACTCAAATTAAGGAAATACCTTCCAAATTGCATCAGATTTGCGATGATTGCCTATAAATATTAAACTTTACTAGAAAAAAGGTAATTTTAAATTTGGTACAATGCAGTAACTCTCACAATAATATGTGGTTAAAGTAGATTCAAGGGCAAGTTTTCTGATACTTCATAAACAGTTGTATTTTTCTGTCAAACAGACTTTGCAATGGTTTCTGCTCTCAAAAACATTTAAAAAACCATTGCTTTCTTGAAAAGAAAATTTCAAAAATGACAGTTTGTAATATGATAGAATGAAGCAGTGTGTTGTAGTAAGTAGAGCAGACTGTCGGTGGGATACGAGTGTCTATGATTTTGTTACCTGACATTTTGACCCTTTAAGTTTGTCTGGGCAATCCTCAGTTTGTGCAGTCGTATAGGACTGTAAAAACGACCATATAAGCTAAAACCATGCTAAGCGATCTTAATTATTAATGGGGAAAATTACAATTGTTTCATGACCTTTAAAATTTTTTTTGTCAAAACACTCTCTGACAATTATAATTAAATTATAAAAATAAAAATTTTTATAAAAAATTATAAAAATTAAAAATAATAAACCAAATATTGAGGACATTATAATTTAAAACATTAAGAACATTAAACATCAGTGTGTTTTATTTCTTTGGAAAGAACTTATGGGGCTGGCTGGTTAGCTAACCTGGGAGAGCATGGTGCTGATGACACCAAGGTCAAGGTTTTGGATTCCTGAACCAGCCAGCCACCAAAAAATTCCAAACAACCACAACAACAACAAAAAAAAACTTATGAGGAATAGTTTGAATAGTGCTTGTCTCCTTCTCTTCATATAACTTACAATATGGAGTGAGCATCTTTTCTACCATATTACGCCTTTCTAAGATTGGATCAGATTCTGACATTGTACCATTCAAGCTTTCAATATCGTGCAGTGTCTCCACGAGTTGCTTTAGTGTGAAGTTATTTTCCTCTGGGACATCTTCATCCTTTCCCTCACATCCGCTTTCCTCACGTATGTTAAGTCCCCTTAACCAAGTTCCTCTGGCTGCACATCAAGGGACTCTGGTGGCAGCAGGGTCACCATTCCCACAGTCAGCTATTCTATAACTCATATATGTTCTATTCAATTTCACTTCCAGAATTATTGCTTTTTGTTTCTATACTTCACTTTTATCTTTGTTGGCCAATTCCTTCTTTTTACTACCAATTTTTGTGAAATGTCATGTGCATTTATCACTGGAGTCAAGGAGGCAACACAACACCGTATTTTGTTGTCTGTGTATGGTATCGGTTGTATGCAGTCAGCAATAATGGAAAGACTTGGAAAGAAGTGATGTGACTGGTCACTGGTCATAGTGCACATCTGTTATGTATATAGTCATTTGCGGACTGAAGACCTCGTAGCAAAGTCTGTACTTTATGCAACCACTTGCTCCATATTGCAAAGCATGGAAATGAAATTTGAACTATGTTGTTGAGGGACTTGTGTTATTTAACCAAACCTTGGTAAATGAAATTCATGCATACGGGAACTGTGCAATGTAAGCGCTACCTGTATAAACAAACTTCTATTGGAAAGTCTTCCTGTTAAACTCAAGTTATGTTTAGCTGCTTTATAAAGTGCTTTGAAAACTGCACATCGAAAATTTAAGCACTATGTTATTGGAAGGTAAATAGATATCATGTGGAAAGGAGCTCTAAAACGGTAGGAATTAGATCCCAATAAGTTGCTGGGTGCTCAGGAAACAATTGAAAACAGCAATAAAGATCTATCCTATGGAACTATTCCCAGTAATTACAGTCATTGACACTGTCTGTTCTTCCAGGATCTGTATGAGAATCAATGACTATATATGACATAAATAGGAACATCCAAGGTATTAATAATAGCCAGAATATTACAGAATGCTGTATTTAAAGAACCATTTCTGGAATCTTGTTTGCTTTGTTAATCTAATGATAGAACATCTCCATTGGAGTGATGTTAATTCTCCTTTCTCCAGGGGTGAAGCTATTATTTTTAATATTATTAATTACAAAAAAAAAAATATTCCAAGATCTCAGTGATAATTGAGATAATCTCTAGAAGATACAATTAACTTCACAGTCACTAGCTGCTCAAGGTCATTCTCTATGGAGATTCTGATTATCATGCAGGTAGAAAGAATCTATAAATAAAATTTAAATTCTCAAAAAAAAAAAGATCAGTTATACTAGGTTGTAGAAGCTACAAAACAGATTAATCGTTAATCTTTAGATAAGTGAAGAAGTCCCTTGTCTTGTAAGCAACTTAAGCTTAAAAAGGTGTTTACATAACCCGTTTGAAGTCTTTCCAAAGTCACTGATAAGTATGTTAGAGTCAACATACTTCTACTTTATTGTGTAGCTTTGCAATTGTGAATACTCATGAGCTGATGTTTCATGAACAGTGAGTGACCAGAAGTTTTCTCTGCAGCTAGTTAGAAGCTATCCACCTCAATTATCTGCACATATTTTAATTTTCCGCACTTTCTTCTGGATGTGGAGACTGTACCTGATAACTTTTTAGAACTTTGACGGTTATTGAATCTCATGCATAGAATTTTGCGGCCATCTCTGAAGAGAAATGGAGAGTATATGTGTATATCATATACCTACCATATGCTTTCCTTGAGCCTGAGGTTAGGAGGAATACAAAATACACGAAAAGCCGCAGACCTTGGGAATGGGAAGTCGATGAAAATGACTAGAAGGTGGGCTTCAACTTTCCACACCCTGGCCCACCCTGCCTCTCCCAACACAAGCTCTCTGTCCATCCAGTATGGATGGGTTGGCTTGACAGAGGGTCATTCCAGGTTATGGGAGCAGCACGAATGCAGGCACAGAGAAAGCTTGTGTGTGGTGCATTTGGTGGGCTGGGAGGAGCCTGGACTGATGGTGGGAAACATCAGAAAATGACAGTTGACAGGGCACGTGGAGTAAAATCAAATACACCAGCAAATGTAAACTAGGTACTTCTCCATGCGCTAATGTGAGGGGGTGAGGGAGGGGAGGAAGGAGAGGGGAAAGGAGAAAGATTAAGGAATCACCAGAGTAATTTTTTTTTAATTAAAAAATATTCAATACCAAACATGTTAGGATGTCTTATTACTAATCAAAACAACCAACATGTAATATTTTGCCACATACTCTCCATTTCTCTTTTCTCAACATATTGACCAAAACTGAGCTGTTGTGTGGTGGCCATGAGAACGTGTCTCACAGACTTCCAACTGCAGGAAGGGTGCTGAACAAGGGCCCCAGCTGCCATCTCTGAAACCCATTACTCTGAGGCCACAGGTCCCTGACACTGCTCCCAACCGATGACAGCAACAGTGCAGCAGAGATTCTAAGGCTCACCTGGGAGACAGGAGGGTCCTCTGCTGGCCAGTTTTGGCTTGAGGACCCCTTGCCAGTTTGGTAAAACCTTCCTTAGACTGTACAGTGCTCTAGGACCTTCTCTCTCCTTCACTCAGAGTAAAACTTGCATGTGGGTTGAGCATTTCCCCAGATTCCCTCAGCCCCCATCCGCTCTCCCTCACAAGTCATTTCCCTTAATGAAATCCTTGCAAATGTAATCCCTTCTTGGCATCTGCTTCTCAGTGCATCTGGACTAACACATCTTCCAAGGCCACATTTGTTTCTCTTCTCTTAGCTTTTCATGGGCCTATGTCAGCCCATTAGAAGAGATGGGAGCAATGTGAAGATAATGGGATTTCAGACATCTGGAAGAATTTCACTCTGATCATAAAGGATTCGAAGCAAGAATATCCACTAGGAAATGCTATACAAACATAAAAACAAAATGATGACAGTTGGCTGCTTGGGGATTTGGAAGATACAGAGTTGAGTAATTCTTTTATTAGTGGTTCCCAAATTTTGTTGGCATCAAAATTGCCTGTTTGTTTGTTTGTTTGTTTAATGCAGATAATTGGTTCCTCTCCCTGTCCAACCCCCTCCCCTCCCCAAGATTACTGAAACAACCTCCAGAGACAGAACCCAGGCACATGTGCTTTTAACAACGTTTATTCATAATCCTAATTATTTTTTTTTAAGATGATCACTGGGCCGGCCCGTGGTTCACTCAGGAGAGTGTGGTGCTGATAACACCAAGGCCATGGGTTCGGATCCCACATAGGGATGGCCAGTTGGCTCACTGGGTGAGCGTGGTGCTGACAACACCAAGTCAAGGGTTAAGATCCCCTTACAGGTCATCTTTTAAAAAAAAAAAAAGATGATCGCTAAGAGGATCTTAACCCTTGACTTGGTGTTGTCAGCACCACGCTCTCCCAAGTGAGCTAACTGGCCATCCCTATATGGGATCCGAACCCGTGGCCTTGGTGTTATCAACACTGTCTAACCAACAGAGCTAACTGGTCAGCCAGAAAGGTGGGACCTTTGAAAAGTGATTGGATCTGAGGACCACACCCTAGTAAATGGATTGATCCATTCACGGAGTGATGGGTTGATGGTTTAATGGGTGGTTATGGGCATAGTTCTGACGACTTCATCAGGAGGGCAAGTAAGCAGCTTAGCTCTCTCTTGCTCAGCCCATTCTTGCCTCTGATACCCTGAGTTGCTGTACAGAGTCACCACCCACAAGAAGGCCCTCACCAGATATGTTCCCTGGACTTCGGTCTTCTCAGCCTCCAGAACTGTAAGAAATACATTTCATTTCTTTACATATTACCCAGTTTCAGGTATTCTGTTATAAGCAACAGATTAATATAAGAGTGATAATGATCCAAAAGCTTCTGACTAGTCTTTCCCCTTCCTCTCACAAACTGTGCCTTTCTTACACTTGTGTCACCCAATTTTCTGGAACCTGAGATTTTTAAGACAGCTGAGGTATGAAAAACTTGTCTTTTCATGGCTCATTTGTACTGGAAAAGTTATATATGCACCTAATTATCTTAAATGGAAAGGTAAATGAGGATGAAGAATCACATCCTTATTTATGTGATCAGATTTGTAGGTTCTATATCAGATTTCCCTTAGGGGAGGCACACGTGCATGTATTTTCAAATAGTTTATGCACACCACTGGTGTTTATTTGAACATGTCACTTGCTAAAGAAATGGTTACTCTGGATTCCAGAAATTGGCCTACTTTACATATCTCTTCCACAGAGATTGCAACATTTAGGGTCTTGATAGAAGTGGAGCAGAGAAAACGAGTTCTAGCCAGTTTCTATGTTGACTACTAGATCTAGGTGGATACGTGGCAAGACCTCCACACCGAACGTTGTCCCTGAGTGGGAGGAATGGAAAAATCATCAACTCGGTAAACATGAAGTGACAATTTTCCACCAACCTTTCCTTCTAACTTGAGAAAAGACACATTCTGCACGACATATATTCCCAAATTCAAAAGCTTTCAGGTTACTTGGATATAGTTCATGATAACTTTTTTTTAAAGCGTGAGCTCTCACAATGATTTGGTCTTTCAGTGGGGGGTACAGTTCCCAGTGTACTCGTAATGTTTTTGTTTGTTTTTAGGTAATTCACAATGGCTTGATGCCTTTCATAGTGAACATCCATCATAATATTATTATCAGAGTAACCTTCCTTATGCAAATCTCTGGTTATGACACTCCTCTGCTCAACCACTTTCTGTGGTTTCTTGGTGCCTCTGGTCAAGCACACGTTCCTCAGTGTGGCATTTTAGACCTTCTACAATATATTCTCGACCACTTTTACAAGTTTTGTTCCCTCATCCCCTACATGTACCCCATCAGACCTACCTTCTATTTCCAAGTGTTCCATGGCTTACCACCTCTTTGTTTCTGTGTCCCCCCTGTGGAACATCCTCTCTCAGTATCTCACTCCACTGGTTCTTCAAGTACAAGTTATATAACCTCCATAGCTTTTTGCATTGCACGTTATGGTACTTTGTTACATTATGTCTTATATTAGTGTGAACTGAGTACCTGTAGTTGTCATTCCCAGTTATATTAGACTGAAAATTTTTTGAGAGCAAAACCATTTCTTATCTATCTTTTAGGGTGCTGGGGCCAGCACAGTGTATTATCCCATTTGTTTAGCTAAATTGAATAACTTCAAACAAAGCCTCCAAGCAGCAGTGATAGAATCAACAAATACCCTGGCACCCTTTATTTAAGAAAAATATCAGTTCTTAAAAAGTTTTTGGTTGTCAAGGGTGTCAACCATAAATCTATCTTAAATGCAAAGGTGCAAAACTAAAGAAGGAAGGAGACTAATATGTTTGAGTACTTACTATGTGTGGTACATCCTTTTATGTGATTCATTCAATCAGTCAGTCAACAAACATTGACTGAGTCCCAGTAGCACTGTGCTAGAAGATGGGGATACAAAGATAAAAAGTCACGATTCCTGCTCTGAAGGAGCCAATAGTCTAATTACAGCAAGTGCGTCAATGAATTCAAAACAGCATGGTGAAAGTGATCATATATGAACAGAAGAAGTGCTTTGAAAACAGACACTAGATACATAAATTGAACCACCTGGGCAGCGACTTTGTCCCTGAAGAAGTATCCCTGAGGTGAGCTTTGAAACATAAGAAGTCAACTGGATGAGGAAGTGGGGAAGGGCATTCCAGGGACAGGGAACAGTATGTGCAAAAGCGTGGTAGCATAAAATAGCACAGTGCACTTGGGGATAAAGGCCACATGAGGGTCAGAGCAGGAAATGAGGCTACAGAACTAGGCAGGGGCCAGGACGTGAAAGACTTTAGGAATGAGCTTATGTTATTCTGCAAGCTAGAGGACATCTTTGAAAGCTTTAAAGCAGGAGAGTGATATGGTCAGATTTGCCTTTTAGAAAGATCCCACTGGCAGTGATTCGAAGGATACATTGGAGGGAAGAAGGGTAGGCTAGTTAGGGTAGACTAGTTAGCATGCCCTGGCAGTCATCTTGGACGGAAGTGATAAGAAACAAATCAAAGGGAATGGAGAGCAGGGGACCGATGAGAGAGGGAGACTAGATCCTATGGAACTTGGAGATTGTTTGAATGTGGGAGGAGGTTAAGAATGAATAATCTAGGATGATTTGCAGGATTCTGCTTTGAGTGATGGTGCAAATCACAGAGATAGCAAATACAACAAGTGCTGGACTAGGGTGAAGCAGGTGAGGTACCTGCCTCAGGCATAAAATTAAGGGGGATCCCCCAAAATTCAGTAATCAAGATAAGTAGGGCTGGCTGGTTAGCTCACTTGGTTAGAGCACAGTACTGACAACAATAATCAAGGGTTCAGACCTGCACACAGGCCAGCGATCCAAAAAAATAAATAAACAATATTTTAATACAACAGTTTAAAAACCAAAATGAATGCAGGAAAATCCATGATGAACAAAATATTAAAATTTTAAAGAAAGAATCTGACTCTGTGCTGGCACAACGCGGTTTCACTCACCTCACCCTAATCTTGTCTCTGAAGGTATTGTTAGTCCAATTTCACTGAGAAAACTGCAGCCCAGAGAAGTAAAATAACTAGCTGAAGGTTACACAGCCAGCAAGTGCCAGGAGCCAGAGGCCCAACCCAGCGTGTGTTGCCCTGGGCGGTAATGTCTCCCCACCACAGCACCCGTGTGCTGAGATGCCCTCTTCAAGCTGGTGTGAGAATCTGTGCTGTGCTTTACTTGCTTTTCACTTTCAGCAAATAGTGACCATGGCAGTAAGGGGAGGTGTCCCCAAACTCCACTGTCTTAGAGTTGAGTTCATCAGTAAAAGAAAGATAATATTAAAAAGTACAATGGAGAGGTAAGGTTACAAGTTACAAAAGAAATAAAATCTTTAAGAGCCAGTCTGGACTCAAACAGCAAACATCAGGTCTTGAAGTTTCTGAAAGTGTGGAATCAGCTAACACAGAATTGATTCACTGAAATGACAACTTACCATTTCAGAACACGTGCATTAGCATTAAGTATAGTCACTTGGAATCAATACAGTTGAAAGAAGTGAAGATAGGGGCACTTTAGCACTGTGGTCCTTGATCTCAGAATTCTTTAAGGTTCCACTCTGCCACCAAATCTTAGGTGGCAACTACGGAAAACAGGTAATCTTTCTTACAGCTTGGTCAGTTCCAGAGATCTGGAGCTCTTGATTCAGACATAAGCCCTGCTAATGCCTTCTAGACAGAGCTTCCCTCTGAAGACTACGAAGAACCCATTTTAAGTGGCTCTGAGTAACAAAATTCCCCCTGCCGACAATGGCCCAGTATATGACCTAGAAAGATTTTACAAGTTTCAGCCTGTCTAATGACGGCTTCAACCACTGCAAAGTTCTGGATAAGGTACAGAGTGTCACTAGGCGTACAAGTTTTCATATTTCTCTTCTCATTGTGATGTGAATCTACTATATTGCACTAAAGGATTATTTATTTATTGTTGTGAGTCAGTTGTATTTTTGTTTTCCATGATGGCTATTGCTTCCCCAAGTTAATATAAAAATAGCTCACTACTGGACACTTGCTTGGTTAACCCAACAAATGGAATATTGTTAATGCACTAAAAGTTTTCCCACATATACTTTTTTTTTTTTTTTTTAAGCCTACAGCACCTGGTATTCCCAGGCCGCCTCCCATCAACCAGGTCTGACCCTGCTTAGCTTCCGAGATCAGACGAGATCGGGCACGTTCAGGATGTTATGCCTGTAGACTACATATAGCTTTTGAAGGCACAGCACAAGTCAAAAGAGACAATGTGGCCTAATGTCTGGGAAACTTTATTAAAACATTCGGGAAAAGTAATAGATTGATGTATACTTAATGGTTAATGACATTAAAATCAAATATTAAGGCTGATTGCAATGTAGTCATCTAAGTTGACCAGTTGTTAAAATGGTTTTCAACTTGTAAAATTCTGCCTTTAGAGTGTAAAAGTTTTTCAGTGTGGTTCAAACCAATCTAGCCATTTATTTTGGACTAAGACAATCGTTTTGATCAGGGAGAGTTTCTGTTTTTTCAGTTAAAATTGTAAATTTGTTTTATTTTGAGATATTTCAGCATAAAAGAACCTATAGACTATAACACTATGGATACCTGTTCTCCCATGAGCACAGTTTAAGTGATCCACCTGGTGTGAGTGAAACTCCCTGTGTACCCCTTCCCTTCTCATTTCCACACTCCCATTAAGCACTGTCATCAATCCAAGTTATTCCTGCCACATGTCACCCCTCCAAACTGTTGGTTAGATTCTTCATGTCCAGGGGCTTCAGGACCTGTAGAGGAATATTCACAGCTATTTGTATTTTGTTTAATGCTCAGATAATTAAACTCATATAGCTAATAACTTATCCTTGAAAACCAAATTTTCTTGAGTATTTAAAAATTTTAAATTTAAGTAATTACACTCCCTTAAACAATTTTAAACTGTAATTCCAAGTACAGTTATTAGTATTGTTGACTTTTAAGACATTTTGAACACTTCAAACAGTTAATAAAATATACACAAGTGATTACATAATGTATTATTATGCTTGTACTTAAATTATTCCTGAGACATCGACATAATGGGTTTACTCTATCTCTTCATTATTTTTGTACTTTTTAAAATATCATTTTGGGGTTATAGCTATTCTTATTTTGATTTCTTCCTAGGGTTTTCATAACATTATTTGGATTCTTTCCCAGAATTGCAGTAATCTTGCCAGACCCAAAAGGCAAACATTCCCAGACCAACCAAGGTTGTAAGATGTGGTTATCAACTAATTGTCTACCAGACTTGACACTTGGTGAGTCCAACCTGTGTCCTTGGACTTGTTGGCTAAGTTTCAGTAAAACTTTTCAAGATCTTTTTGTTCGTTTTTTTTTTTTTTTTTTTTTTTTGGTGGCTGGGCAGTACGGGGATCCAAACTCTTGACCTTGGTGTTGTAACACCCTGCTCTAACCAACTGAGCTAACTGACCAGCCCCCAAGAACATTTTTAACATGTTTTAGTTTTTGCAACTTAATATCTTTCTTCAAAGTGACTTACTCTTTTTGTTTGTTTTTTGGCAGCTGGCAGCTAAGGGGATCCTAACCCTTGACCTTGGTGTTATCAGCACTACATTCTAATCAAGTGAGCTAACCTGCCAGCCTGGCTTACTCTTTACAGTCCTGCTTGGCTAGTGTTAGATAACACATTTTACCATTATGATACATTCACCTGGTCTGTTACCATTATTAAAACCATATTTATTCCTTATTGGTATTTTTGTGGGGGCAGCTGGCTAGTACAGGGATCGAAACCTGGACCTTGGTGTTATCAGCAATATGCTCTAAATAACTGACCTAACCGGCCAGCCTATTGAGTTTTTATTTATTTACTTATTTTTGGCATCTGACCAGTATAGGGATTGAATGCCGTACCTTCTTTCTTGGTATTTCACTCTAACGAGTAGGCTCATTAAGAAATTTCATCACCTAAGACATGCAGTTAGCTTTCCTCTTTAGGGCATTTGGCTCATTTATCTCTACTGAACACAGTTTTTACACCACATGTGTAGTCACCTGCTGTGGTTGTTAAAGCCCTGTTATCCCTGCTACATGTGACCACAGGGACGGTAATCCTTCCTGTCTTTCGTATAGTCTCTGCAATTTCTGGGACTTTTTTTTACAGTATCTTGTATTCAACATTTTTACTCACACAGATAGAAGGAAATATCCATACTTTCTAAATAAGCATAAACTTAATGAAAGAAAGAAAACACACATACTCTCTCTTTTATATTGAAATCAATACAAATAAAACATCCTCTAATAGTCACTCTTCTTTCCTACTACATTAGGTATTGTATAATTTATGTTAATATTCCTTTCCAGGGTATCATAAGTTAATGGCCTTTCATAGATTCAATTTGTTCTAATTAACTATGTGAACAATAACATTTACTGTGTGTGGAGGCTCTATTTCACAATGGGGGACCATTTAAGCAAGTTGCTTTGCCCTTTAGCGTTGCTTCTGGCATCATTAAAGACATTCTTGCTTTTTGGCAGGACATGATGCTCCAAAACCATCCTGAGCTTTCTTGTCACAAGACATGGAATCAGGTACCCTCCAAGAGTCTTTTTTCCTTTTGGTGGAGAATAGTGACCAAAAGTTGTAATAAGTAAATGTTTTGTTGTTGCTGTGGGACCAAATTTAATAGGGATAGATCTAGAAAATACGTATCTTTTTTAAAGCCAAAAGTTTATAGTGATTTTCCCATTTTACTGTATTCTACTTTTCTCATTTATTTTTATTATTTTTATTTACTTATTTATTTATTTTTGTTTGTTTGTCGTTTTTTCGTGACCGGCACTCAGCCAGTGAGTGCACCGGTTATTCTTATATAGGATCCGAACCCGCGGCGGGAGCGTCGCCGCGCTCCCAGCGCAGCACTCTACCGAGTGCGCCACGGGCTGGGCCCTCTACTTTTCTTATAGTAGAAAACTTCATCTTATCACACCAAGGCCAAGGGTTCTGATCTGTTTATGGTCAGCTGCCAAAAAAAAAAAAAAAAAAAAGAAAGAAAGAAAGTTAGTTTCATCATTGTCTAGTTGAGAAAAGCCATTCCCTACAACAGGAAGGAAAATCTCATTCTAACTGCTGAACATTTAATTCACCAAAACCCCTCCCAGGAAATATTAGCTCTCCCAAATAACACATTTTGATTTATTATTCTATTTAGTTAAACCAGTACATGACTGGGGCATTCTGAACATATCAGCAGGAGGACTCAGCTCCTCTTGGGCTCAAGATCATTTCCAAAATCATAAATGCTGTCAGAATTGCAATAACCATGCTTTAATTATTTTTTATGCTACTGTTTAGGACCCTGGGAGCATAAGCAATGAAAATCTTTAACTTGCTCAAAGATTTTGCAGAGGATTCTCAATTTTCATTTAACGGCTTAATGTCATAATAATTTGGCGTTTCTTGATCATCCTAAAGGCTGAATTTGCCGAGTCATTCACTTATTTCTTTCATAACATTAAAATTGGAACACTTCCATTTTTAGGGCAAGCAATTTACTTTTATTGGGATTTCCTGGGTAGTCTCCAACTATGCAGGCCAAGCAACCTATCTGGGGGATCACAGTCACATTCTGAACTCGTGAGCTCTTCATTTCTGACTTGACCACAGTGGGAGATGTACTTGGCTTGTCAACACACATTTAGTGAGTCTTTATTACACACCTGGCCCAAATATATATAGGAAATAGAAGTTTGGAATGAAAACTACTTTTCTTTCCTTTCAGCCACCTTCAAAAGCCAGCCTAGCATTTCAGAACTAAAGAGATCCATCCTATACTTCTAAGAGGACCAGCTTCCCTTTTCCGTGTTCCATGGGAATGGGCTTAGGCCTAGAGATGACTCATGGCTTGAATTTGGTCTGGATTGGATCAGCCGTAGCCCTAATTGTGTGTTTGTCATATGGTAGAAGGAAGAAGAGAGGGAGATATAAAGAGGAAAGTCAGGAAGTGAAAAGACTTCCAGACTGACCCTTCCTAGAGTGACCTTGTACCCCAGATCTGGCCTTGGGATGACCCCTTTGACCACACTGAAGTAGACCCAGAACCCCAAGACTGGAGCACTGTTCCCATCCAGGAAATGGTGATGTTTGTGGGCCGATCAATGGCTCATCTCACTCCATTCTAGTCCATATGAGCCCAGGCAGCTGCTCTCACCTGAACTGCCTCTTTCCTAGGATCAAGCACTGCAAGTATCTGGGATGCATTTTGGTGCGTTTGAAGGCTTTAGGTAGCAGCTAGGAGAACTATTATTTCTGACATAAAAGAAATCATGTTCGGTGACTACGTAAAGATTCAGCATTTAATCCTTTGGTATCTTCAGACTATGACCCTCTCTTTTGTTTATTCATTCACTAATTCATTTATTTAGCAAATATGTATTAAGATCTTTATGTGTACATAGCAGTAGTTAAGAAGCTGAGGAAATAGTAAGAGTTAAATATATTTGGTAGATTAGTGACAGCAGGTACTAGATAGTGTGACAGACACACAATTTAGGGGCAAGTTTTGAAAATGACACTCTGACATTGAAGTTAATTGGAACAAAACATAAGGTGCATAAGATTATAGCCATCCATAGAAGTTACTCAATCTGGATGATACAGATAAGTCTCCCTCAAAATATCATCTATAACTGTGACTATATTTTGTGATCGGGGAAACAATATGAGCTTATATAGCACCTCTGTAATGACAGATGCATTGATGTCCAGAGAAGAAAAATTGGAAAAGAAAAGTATTTGCCAGTGTGTCTTCAGTACTGTTCAGGGGAGAGGAAATAATAGGCCAGAATTTGTTATCTAGATGGACATACCCCCAGAGGGAAGGCTAGTAATATTTGCATAGTATTTTAGTTTACAAAGCGCTTTCATGTCATTATCTCTTTCAACATTCATAATTGCCCCATAAACTTTGGTATCATTATTGGTCCTGTTTTATTGAGGAGGAGATAGAGTCTGGCAGGCTAAGTGCCTTCCAAGGTCAACTTCCAAGCATTAGCAGTGATCTGACTTGGAGGCAAGTGTACTTTCCACCCCATAGCAGTCTAAGCCCAGTAGAAAACCCACCACACTGAGCTAATGGGGCACAAATAGCTTCTTGGCAACGCTCAGTTTCCTTCATCTAACTCTAGACTCACCAAGTCACTTTCTGGTCAGCAATCTGGTCTCTTTGGAGAGGCAAACCTCTAGATGATAATAATTGCTCTCAGGGCTGGCTTCAGGGGGTTGTGACCTATGTTGTTGCACAGGGACCTGCACTAGGAAGGGTCTTACTTGTTTTAATACTTTGCTGTCACTGTTCTGAAATTCTTAATAACTTTTTACAAGGGACCTGGTATTTTCGTTTTGCACCAGATGTTACAAACTATGTAGCCAGTCCTGGCTACACAAATGATGGCCACCAGTTGGCCTAAGTCCCTGGGTGATAAGCCAATGTCTTGGGAATTCGAAGGGCATGTGGGATTTGGAAATAAGGATGGGAAAGGAAGTGGAGGATGGTCTTACTCAGGGAAAAGCTTTCCAAAGGCAGAGTGGTAGGGCATGCAAGGCACAATCTCGGAACTAACACCTTCTTGCAAGCTTGCTCTCTTTAGTTCATTCCAGAATATCTGTGATGAAAGAGTTAACACAGAAGGTCTGTGTGCTTATTCCTTACATGTGTCCAAGTGAAACGTGACTGACCCTTGGCCAACTGGGAATGTGGCCCCTGAAATCTTCTTTATGTCAGCGATTGATAATTTTGCTATATACACTTGGAGCGGTGTACCATTCTGTACTGGCTTGTCAGGTTGCTTTGCACAAATCTTGAGAGTGGTGCTGTGCACCTGGGTTCATTGTTGGGGTCTTGATTTTTGGTTGTCATGGCTGCTTATGTAGCAGGATGTACCTATGTGACCCACCCTTTATAAAAGCCTCAGAGTCTGAGACTCCAACAGACTTCCCTGGCAGAGACATTGCACGTATATCCCACATAGATCTGCCTGTGCGGCCTTGAATGAGGGAGGAGGTCAGAAGCCTGAGCTGGACCTCTTAGGACTCCTCTGGGTGCACATCTATTTCCTGCTGCTTTTGCTTAGCATCCTTTGTAGTAATAAATCTTAGCTATGAGTAGAGTCTCCACTGAGTATAGCCTCCTTCTGGTGAGTCACCAAACAAGACAAGTCCTGCACTAACTTTGAAACAGTCTGTATGCTCTTCTCTGCTTTTTCAGTGATCACAATCCATGTGTTTTTATGGAACATCCACCAATTTCATTTAATAATACTGTCAAAGGACAAAATTACAACAAATTTAAAGATCTCAATTGGCTTTATTGCAATTCTAGAATCAGGAAACACTTCATTCTATAAAATATAATAAGTATTCCAATGCACTGAGCAGAGAGGTTGGTTTTATAGACAGAAGAACCGAAGAAAACAGAAACAAAGAACAAAAAGCAATTGGTCATTTCAAAGTTACTTTCCTTGTAAGGTGGGGACAGGGAGAGAGAACAATAGAAAAATAACTGATGATGTAACATTGAATTACTTCAGGCTATACTTTTTGGTAAGGATTAAAGCAGAGGGACCTTCATAATCATGCCTATTGAAGATTTAAACTGGCCTGTTTGAGAAATTGGCTGTTATCTCTCTCTCCCAATTTCTTGCAAGGTCAGACAACTTTAGCAGGGGTGACTCCATTTGATTTTTAGTCTGTTCTTTCAGGGCCTGGTGCAGGAACTTAATCTAAAACAATGCCCTCCTATAATTTTTGTTTAACAATACCAACATCTGATAGTGACAATATTTATGATGATAAACTCCAGTCCCAATATATTCTTTCCCTTAAACGTCCTGGGCTGCTACTGTCAGCCACGCTGTGTCCAGTGATGCTGTTCGTGCTCAACCCCTAGGCCATGGAGGCTGAGAAGGCTTGCACAGGACTGCTGAAGCTGACTGGGCTCCTGTCCTCCCTTCTTCCTGCAGTATTCTCCTTCCCTGGGCAGATTGGCAGGACAAGTGGGAGCAAGTGGCCTGCCTGTGGTTGAGAGGGCTACCTGCCTAGCCCCTGCCATGCAAGGTTTTTTGAGCTCCGGCCTCAGAACCTGGCTTGATCCTGAGTGTGTGTCTGTGTGTATCTGTTGGGGGAGGGGAGGGCTGGGGCTGGAAGCTCAGCGCCCGGGAAGATCTGCTCTGCTGTTCTTGAGCTTCTCAGCTCTACCCTCACCCTTCTGGCCAGGATCCTGCAGGGCAACAGCCCATCTGCTTGGCTGACCCCATGCCCAGGACCACTGTTCACTTGATACAGCTGTTGAGTGCTCCCTGCCTCTCAGTCACTCCCTTTGCCCCTTGCTGAGGTCAGATGAGTGTCTGTGATGTCTTCCTGTGTCTTCTCCCACTTGATTCCCTAGCCTCCTTCTGCTGTCATGCTCAGAACATCATCTTTCCAGGCTGCCTTGTCCCCAAACTCTCACTTTTTCTTCCAGTAGAAAATCCTGCTTGACCTTTGTGCACTGCCTACTTCCCAACTCCACTGGTCCGAGTCTGAGGCTGAGGCCTTTGTTTTGGGGACAAGGAGAGGGTTGGATGTGATTGCCCTTGAAGATCAAGGCTGATCTGAGAGGAACATTGACCCCTCAGTTCTCAGGGCTCTGAGGAGGCCCAGTATCTGCCAAGGGTAGGCCTGGCATGGCCATCAGTAGGGGTTGGGACAGCCAATGTCACTGCCTCCTCTTGGGGCCCTCTCAGAGTCATCCCCTCAAGACAGGAAGGGAAAAGCAAATTTCTAATTCACGAGCAATAAAAATTGGAGGAGGCTTGGCCCTCAAAAAAAAATAAATAAAAATTATTCTTTTTTCTGTTTGTTTTTTTGGGGGGATCCAAACCCTTGACCTTGGTGTTATCAGCACCATGCTCTAACTGAGCTAACTGGCCAGCCTCCAAACTATTATTCTGAAAGTTTTGGAAGGTCTAGTTGAATTTGAATAATTGTAAAAGACTTAAAAACACACACACACACACACACACACACACACACACACACGCACAAAAAAAACCCCCTTATGATCCAGATGCCATTTGACCATTTGCAGAGTATCTTTCATTTTGGAGACATGTGCACTTGCTAAAATAGACTTGGAACAGCTCACAGAGTACATGCCTTTGGGTCCTCTTGGATTGATTACTGCCGTTCTTCCTTCCTTAACATTCCAGAGGTACTGACTCATAGATTACAAGTGTTTCAAAATTCTACCACATATGTCCCTCCCAACTCCAGCTCAATTTTTATATCTTTGCAAAAACTTGACCTCTAATGAGGTCTTAGGCTCATTTTATAATCCACATAGTTAAAAGTAACTAGAGTTAGATTTCCTTAATATAGCATTTGTCTGCATACTTTGCTTTTATACTGTTGGTTAAGACATAATATTAAAAAACATATTAAGTATTGAAATATAATTAAATACACACACACACACACACACACACACACACACGAGGGTACTTCAAAAAGTTCATGGAAGAATAGAGTTAAACGACAATACAAATCTTTCCATGAACTTTTTGAAGTACCCTAATATATTCACATACATACATATGTACATTCCTTCCTTTGCAGAATATCTTTATTATAATCAGTTGACTATAAAAGCAAGTTTCTGTAAACTAAATATAATCTTTACACTCTCATCATCACAGCTGAGATCTGCATAGGATGTTCATTACCACACCTGATCCTTCAAACATCTGAAGAGACAGGCATTATGAGATGTGGAGGGGATCACCACTGTCATGGGGTCATTCATGGAGAAGCTAAAGCACATCTTGACACCCCAAAGCTCAATGATCTTTAAAGGTTGTCCATTTTCTACCAAACCAAGTTTAAGTTCTTCTGCTGGGATGTTAATAGCCTCTATGGTCTGGCCCTATCCTGCCTACTTCATCCCATTTCTCACCTCTCCCCATGCTTACAACATTGCTGACTATGTGCTCAATGTATGCACACCGTTGATGGATCTTTAAAGATAAAATACTTGCACAGACTATCAGTGAGATAAAAACCTGAGGCTATTATAAAAAAAATTTATAAGACAATTAGGGAAATTTGAACTTTGATTAAATACTGTCAAGAGATCATTGTTAATTTTTTAGATTAATTTTGTGTTTATGTTAAAAGCTTTATTTTTAAGGTACATACTCATATATCTATGTATTTATGGATAGATATATAATGTATGTGGTGTGATATGTGGGATTTGCTTCAAAATAATTGTTGGAGTGGATGGGTGGTAAGGATGAAATGTCATTGATTATTCTTAAAGCTGAATAATGGGTACATGGGAATTAATTATATTGTTCTTTCTACTTCTGTTTATATTTGGAGATTTTCATTTAAAAAGTTTAAAAATTTTAGCAGAAATGAAAAAGTAAAAACAAACCCACACTTATGACTGAGAAGAACCTGTGTGGCCAAGCCAATGGCATATGGCAGAGGGTGGGAAGTTGTGCTGGAAAGAATTCAGGGCTCTGTGGCTTTGGGGAGCTTTCAGAACTTACCTGATTCTAGGAATTCCTTTTTCTCTGTAATCCTCCTTGCACCTTTTCATATCTTTTTGTAGGCCTTTCTCCTGATCTTATCCATCTAATTATGAGATGGGATGGAGCTGACCCAACATATCAATGAAATAGCTGGATACTTAAGAGGTAAGTCAGAGAGGCCGTTTCCACTAGAAACATCTTTTCTTGGCTCTGCCATCAATGCCTGACATTCTCTGAACTAAAGGAATCAGCACCTGTTAATGTGCTGACCGCAATAAAAATTACACCCAAATACACAGGCATGATCACACTCGTTATATAACCTGCCTTCCCACTTTAGGGCACAAATATAATTTCGTCTCATTTAGAGAGTTGATTGCTTGAACTCCTACATGCTCCCCTTCTGGGCAGACTAATAACATCTAAAGTGTTCTAATCCCCCAACTTAAGTACCAAGCATCCTTACATACACAGACACACACAGACACACACACACAGACACACACACACACACAGAAACAGACACACACACACACACAGAAACACACACACACACACACACACCTGCTTCCATGCCAGGCAGAGGGGAATTTAGAGACTCAGCAGGCCCTCTCCCCACCCCATCCCTTGCCTCTTTGCTTTCTGCAGCCTCTGTGTCACTGCTGGAGACTGGCCTACCACAGTTAGGCAGAAAAATGGTTGTCCACCACTGTTGGGATGGTCCCATTGGTCCAGATTCCCGCCCACACCTCACATGTACCCCACACTGAATGCTAACAACTCTTCCTAATGAACACTCCTACTCAGCCATTGTCCCCAAAGCACATTCACTGTGCCAAGGTGAGCAGGTCTGGAGTTGCTTCAAATAGCAACCACGTGCTGGGGCACATATGGTTCCCCCACACTTCCTCATTGGAAAGGAGCTTGGGTGGGAAAGTCAGCTTTGAGAAAGCAAAAAGGAGATCCACATAAACTCTGAATTCAGGACCAAGAGTTCCTCTATGTAAACTTAGTCGTGCAAAACTAAGAGGGTGACTGAAGTGACAGTCACAGGATAAAGGAGATTTGTGCCAGGGTGAATTTTTGTCTCTCCCTATACAGAGGTTATCTGACACCTTCATTCAAGAACAACTTCATTCAAGCCAACAAAATTCACTCCATTTATAGAAATGAAGGATAAGCTACATTATCCTGCCTAGAGAGTAGGTTTCCAGTTGATTTTTATTTTGCTAATTTGTGTTTCTAACTTTTTCTCGAATAAGCATGTATTACTTACATAATTAAAAAGTTAGTATAAAAGAAATTTGAACAATTAAATGAACATAAAATTCACAGGCTCCGATGGCCCTGAGCAGATGCCAAAGACTGCTATGGGAATAATGAAATTTTGTGCAGACATTTAAATCAGTTAAATTAAGCAAGTATTTATATAATTTCTTTTTCAATATGACAGCCACAATGGTAGGTAAAGTATATGATGTGAAGCAGAAGGGTCCCCCTCAAGGTGCAAATAGTCTACTGGGTGACTTGGGAGGCCAGTCATTATAACATGAAGGGTTACAATACAAGATCAATTGAGATGAACAGTTTGCAGAGGGGCTATAGAGCTAGAGAGGATCACAGCTGCATGTGTGTGGTGAGCGAGGCTGGGGGTGAGGGGGCATCAGGAAGGACAAATTAGATCTTCAAGAATTTCCAAGGTGGGTATTGATTGTTGGGTCAGATCTAGACAAATGACTCTACTGTCATTTTTAGACCAGATTGGTAAATGTTCATAAAAAAACCCCATCTTTATATGATATTTAATCTCCTTTAAACTATCATTCCTTTTGAAACATTTAGGATAATTTTGATGTAAAACTGTGTGAAATGACCACTCCGATAAAAAGTCATTTTTTCTTGCTTTAACTGTGTCCACGATGATCTTTTTTTCTCACTAGAGTAATGAGCCATATCAAGAAGTTTGAAGTCTTCCTCACCCCCAATCATCGTGGCTCTCTTAGGTCTGAAAAGGAAGACAAGAGGATTCCACAAATACGAGATACTCTTGCGCTGTGCTTGGTAAGCAGCAGTCTCTACAAAACATCTGTATATAATAAATTATAACTATATAGAAAACCGAATTTCTTGAGGATGGTGAAAGAGAATTCAATGTTTAACTATAATTGTGTCAAAACTCATATTCTGAAGAGACGCCTGGATGGCTCTTATTCAAAACAAAAAAAAAAAAACAAAGAATAAAAATTTGATAAACTTCCTCAGGCAGCTTTAGACATGGAATCTCTTTCAAGTCCAGTTTTCAGGTTTCATTTAAAAAATATAGAGTCTTGCTTTGCCTTTTTTTCAATGTATTCTTTTCAAATAGAAAAAGTAAAACCTAGTCGTTTGGCTCTTAAATTCAGTCTGACGGACCCTGAGAAAGAGTGAAGTCCAAAATCTGTTATCAAGTGGATCAGGAAACTGCTCCCTTTTTGTTCTTTTCTAAAGAGCCAAGGAATTTAATTCAACCAAGCAACAAAAAAACACCCAACAATACCACACCAAATTAAAACATAAATGCTAACTGTGCCTTTTATGCAGTTCTGTTTATATTGTGCTTACTTAATATCTACAAAGCGCCACATGTTGAAAGTGCTGTCTTGGGGACAAAAAGCAATTTAATTTGAGTTGTTAGACACAAAGACAAATCAGAAAGCTGTGGCCAAAGGTTGCCAGGAGTAAAGAGGTGACTTTTGCTCCCACCACAGAGGTACCACCTTGCCAGGTGAGGCATTCAGTGCCTGGGAACCGACAGTTCCTGCTGGCGTGCAGCAGCGAGGACAAGAGAGTCCTTTTAGCACAGTGGCTTTGGGTGGGGGGAACTACGGAGCCCTGTCTTCAGTACAGTCTTCAACGCCAGGACTGATAACGATTGTAGCTCAGGGTGGAAGGTCACCCACCCCTAGGGAGTCCTTGCCAGGGAAAGGTGCCCCTCACCCCATCTCCAAACATGGGGAGAGAGTAACCAGCTGTCTTTGTCTGTTAATCTTTAAACATTACAGGAGTAATGTCTGACCCTTTTGGTGGCTGGTGCCAGGGTAGGAATGCACAGAAAGAAGGGGATGGAGCACAGCGTTGGCTCTTTGGAGTGATGCAAAAACATAGACGATGAGAGAGGATTTTGAAGGCAAAGGCTGGAGCTGGATTGCCTTATTTTACTTTATTTTTTCTCACTAAAAACTCTCAGACATCACAGAAAAACAATTTTGAAGAAAGGACTTTTGCCAAAAAAAGGTACTTTTTCCTACAACCTACTCTTTGAAGTTTGATAAAGAGGGAGGTGGCTCAGATCAAGTTGAGATCAAAAGGCGCCTTGAAGTCGACAAGCTGGGAGCCAGTACAGGACTTTGAAGAGCAAAACCGGTGCTTAGGTATTTAACATGAAGGAGAACATTGACAAGAAGGCAAAACACTACTGTGTCTTTTCAGTGTTACTTTCAGTCATTATTTTGCCTCTTTTCTTATCTACAAAGATGAATTTACATGTTGTCATAGCTGCCTCCTTGTGTTTGATTTAAAATAATGACATATGACTAGTCTTTAAAAAAAAAAGTGACATGGGCACAAGCTTTTTATGGCAATCCCTAGACCTGTCAATGCTGTAATAATTTGTGTGAGGTGTCCTGGGGGGTGTGGCAGTCCACTGGTGTGGTTCGATTTGGTACATACTTATTAAGCTCCTATGAGGTGCCAAGGCCGGCTGCTCCCAGCACAGTGGGGAGGACTTTAAAAGATTAAAAACATACGTAGCAGTGTAGACAAAGTGCTGGGGGCACACAAAGGAAGGAGGGGTTAATTTTGGGTGAAAGAATTGGGCAAGATTTCACAGATGTGAGCTGGACTCTGCAGGGTAAATAGGATCAGCAGACAGAGGAAACAAAAGCACAGATTCCTTCAAGGCACGGTCAGAATCCTCACAGGTTCCATGGACTCCAGGATGAGCGGGAAGGTTAGCCACCCAGGAGCAGCAGGGATTATACAGTCAGTACTTAACGCCTTTCCTGATAGCTCAAGGCTTTGGCGGGTAATCAAGAGTAGTTTCACCTCTGTTGGGCCCTCTGTGCTTGGAGCAGTAACAGTGGTTGTGGTTAAGGTAGAATTCAGGGCCTTGTGGGCCAAGGGAAGGAAGGAAGGAAGGAAGCAGATATCCACCTAGCAGAGCAGCAGCAGGATTTGAGATCCTGGATCTGTTCCTTCCTGACCCAGCCTCATTTCTCTCCTGGGGCTCACTAGTATCCTTGACTGACTTCTCTCATTTCCCTCTTTTGCTTTAGCTAGCGTGAGTTGGGTATCTATCACTCCAGCCAAAAGAATCCCACCCAATCCAGTTCCATTATTTTTTCTCACTAGTCAATGATTAAGTCTAAGTTGTGATTCCTTTTTACTTCTTTTTTTTTTTTTCTCTTTGATTATATTTCATATATGTTAAGCTGGCTAGAGAATGACAGTGATCACTCAATGCCTTGGGCAGTGGGAATGCATGGTGACAACCAGCCCCAATACGGCAAGGGTGGGAAGTACACAGAGCGCTCTTAGCTTCGGGCTTCACGCAGTGGCAAGAACTTTCTGAAAAAAAGTGCTTGGGTAGGGCTTCATAACTTGGGACATGTCCTGGGACTCTAACAAAAAATATTTACTTGAATTAAGAACTATCTTGTCCTGGGTTACCCTCCCCCCCACCCCCCCACCCCCCCAGAGATTCTCAACAAAGGCTGTGTGTCAAGGACACTTGAGACAAAGGTCTATTCACCAGTTTAGTGGAAAAGGCAGCCACCTAGGCATCTGCATGAGTAAAGAAATAATTGTGTGAACTTTTAACATTTCAAATCTGTGTTGCCTTGTAGACAATCACATTGGTGTCCCTTGGTTCTTAAACTTGAAGAATTGAAGGACCCACCTGTTTCTATATCTTTGCCTCTCTGCCATTATATATTTCAACATCTGTCATTTTCAATTTGATCCCAATAATTTACAGTAGGGAATTTTTTAAATTCCTAAATGACCCTAAGGGACTAGCCAGTTAGCTCAGTTGGTTAGAGTACAGTGTTATAACACCAAGGTCAAGGGTTTGGATCCGCACACTAGCCAGCCACAAAAGATAAATAAATAAATATTTTAAAAAATGAATAAAATAAAATTTCAAAAAAAAAAAAAAAGACCTAAGATTTTTCTCTTGTTTATTCTCTAGAGTTTTAGTATTTATCAAGGCCACACACTCTTGTTTCTTATTCCTTAGTTCCTGTATTTCCCAAGACCTTGGCCATTTATCTACTTTTATTTCTTGCCTTCTTCTCTTACCTCAACAACGAGCTTATGTGAATATGCTTTATTAAGAATGCAACTCAGAATGCCAAGGTACAGTTCCAAAAGATGCTGTATAAGACCACCAAAGGATTAGCCCATCCTTTTTCCCAGGGCTGATGGTCAAAGCAGGATCCTTACTTCGATACGACCAAAATGACCCAGCGCTTTCCCTGAAAGACTGTTAATAAAAAGAAAGGAACTTGCAGCTTCTAATGACCCATAAGTGTTTGGTTAAGATCCTGATGACCCATCTCTGCCTGATCCAGGCCCAGTCACTAGATCCCTGCGTTCCTCCTGAGTTTGTGATTCATCTATGTGCTTCTCTATTTCTTCTTAGCAGAAGATATTCAGCTGAGGGTGTTGTCATTTGTGGGTTCAAGTACCACTGAAGAGCCAGAGCTCACCTGTCCATTACCAATAGGTGTGCAATCCGACCTTTCTTATGAACTTTTTCAGGAGCTCTCACCTTTGCAGCCTTGTCTGCCCAGACTGCTTTTGCCTAAATGAGCTATCATTGCAAATAGACTCTTAGCCTTCAAGGTTTAGTTCAGCCTCTCCCCAGACACTCACCACATTGGCCAGGTTTTCTGAAGTTACATCACAGCCATCAGCTTTACATCGTGAATCCTCAATAAGATTTTTTCCCCCTTCTCTTTTTTGTGGTCAGCCACTCTGGCTTTTCTACGTGATTGGTGAGTAGTTTTCAATCACTTATGGTCTTTATATACTCATCACTTCATATATGAGGGAACTTCAAAAAATTCATGGGAAAGGGCCGAGCCTGTGGTGCACTCGGGAGAATGCGGCACTGGGAGCACAGTGATGCTCCCGCCGCGGGTTCGGATCCTATATAGGACTGGCCAGTGCACTCACTGGCTGAGTACTGGTCACGAAAAAGACAAAAAAAAAAAAAAAAAAGAAAAGAAAATTCATGGGAAAGTAGAATTATTATTATTTCTTTTTTTTTGGCAGCTGGCCAGAGCAGGGAACCAAACCCTTGATCTTGGTGTTACAAGGCTGCACTCTAACCAGCTGAGCTAACCAGCCAGCTCCTTTCTGTGACCTTTTTAAATTTTTCTTTTTATTTGTTTTTTTTTTTTTGGTGTCTGGCCAGTACAGGGATCTGAATCCATGACCTTGGTGTTACCAGCACCATGCCCTCCCAAGTAAGCTAACTGGCCAGCCCTCCTCCTTTCTATGAACTTTTTGAAGTAGTTGTATGCAGGTATGTATATATCTCTCAATTGCTTGTGGGAAGGAATCTTATATATGTTCTTTTTGGAAGGGGTGGCTGATGGCTGGTATGGGGATCTGAATCCTTAACCTTGGTGTCATTGTATGTGTTCTTTATTTCAATTACATCTTGCACAGTACTGTGTACATTTGATGACCAGTTAAGGGGAAACATCTCTCCAGTGGAAGAAGATATGAGATAGACAAAGAAATAAAGAAAACATTTCTAACACCTAAAAAGCAGAGATAGCTAGAAAGGGAAAGTAGGAGAAGAGAGGCAATAAGAAGAGAAAAGAAAAGAGAAAAATACTACTTTATTCCTTGGGCCACTCTAGCACTCTTTCTCATCAGTTTTAATCTTGAATCTATTAAATGCCATGTCATAGTCAACAAAATGTGCAAGGCGTGTATATTTTATAGTCCATCATCAAAGGCATTTAATGTTTAAACCCACTTTAATTTCTATATGAACGTTGGTTGCAAGGGTCCTCCTTCATTATTCACTGTGGCAAGAAACTCAATTTTGTCCTTGAATAAGAATTGAATCTGGGGCTGGCCAGTCAGCTCAGTTGGTTAGAAAGTGTGGTGTTGATAACTTCAAGGTTCAGGATTCAATCCCTGTACTGGCCAGCCACCGAGAAAAAAAGCAACCCTGCAAATCAAATCATTCTTATCCAAAGCATGTTCTTTGCAACACACACACCTTGGTAGTATGTCATGGAGGCATGTATTGAACACTCTCTCAGTGTATCTCATTCTTGTAATGCTTCTGGTTTTGGCAGCTGGCCAGTAAGGAGATCCAAACCTTAATGTTATCAGCACTACTCTCTAACCAACCGAGCTAACCGGCCAGCCGAGAGATTTTTCTTAACTCATATAATAACTGTTTACTTTGTACTACCTATAAAGTGTTATCTATTATGGTTTTAACTATTTACATGCTAAACATGCAAAGTGTCAAAAAATACAGTCATTTATAACATCAGTGCAGTAACTTGGAGGCGATTGAAATTGATCTGTTACAGATAACATCAAAAGCAAGTAAGAGCATTGACACATTTCCAAGCAAGATGTACTGAAAAACAGGGCTCATTTTCTCTTTGTGTCAATTCTAAAGCACTGAGCCCTGATATCCATTCAGAATCCAGCTCCATGCTCTGGCTGAGTCAGTTATTTGTCAAGCCTGTAAAAACTGCAGACTCTTAGCTTCCCTCCTTCCCAACTACTGTGCCAGAATTTGCTTTTTATGAAGATCCCCAGGTGATTTATTTACCATTCACATTTAAGAAGCACTGATCTAGGAAACTGAGAAACACACCCCAAGTCTTAGAAGAATAAGGAAAGAACTGCATCCAGGTTGGGCTCAACAGATGCAGAGTAATGTCCTACAGGAATGTGTCTTTACTATGGCTTCTTAAAACTAAGAAAAAAGAAAGAAGGATCATGCCAGGGGACCTTGCCAGGAGCTGTGGGAAGCCCTCCATCTGACAAAAGGCAAGAGTGCTCCCAGGGACATCAGCCCCTGCCACTGCCACAAATAGTACTTACAAACAAGTGGTCCAACACAGCCACTGCCACAGCTACAATGCTGCAGGGGTGGTTCACCACCACAGCAGCAGCCATGGCCACCATGCAGGTGGCCCAGTGCACTGACACAAGGAGAGTCACCAGCAGAGTCCAGAAAAAGAGGAGGAAGTCTCTGTTCAAATTCCACTCCAGAGTAATATAAGAAGCAACTGCTCTACCAGATGACCAGACATCGACATAGAGATACTAGAAATATGAAAAAACAAGATAATATGGTAATTCTCAAGTACCAGACCCCATAGAGCAGGAAACCCTTGAAATGACTAAAAAGGAGTTCCAAGCAAAAATTTTAAGGAAACTTAATGAGATATAAGAAGACTTAGACACACAAGGAAATGAGAAAACATATCCAGGATAGGAAGAAGGAATTTGTAAAGTGATTACTATCTTAAAAAAGAATGTAGCAGACCTACTGGAACTGAAGGATTCATTTAGTGAATTAAAAAACAACCAAGAGCTTAAGCAACTGGTTAGAGCAAGCAGAAAAAAAGACTTTCTGATCTTGAAGACGGTCTTTTCAAAATAACCCAGTCAGACCAAAAAAAAAAAAAAAAAAAAGAAAAGGAAAAAGAACAAAAAATTTTTTTAAATGAAGAATATCTAAGTGAGCTAGCAGACAACCTTAAATGCACAAACATCTGAATCATGGGTATTCCAGAAGGGGAGGAGAAAGAAAAAGTCATTGAAAACATATTCAATGAAATAATAGTGAAAAAATTCCCAGGTATAGGGAAAGACAAGGACCTTCAGATTCAGGAAGCTCAAAGATGCCCAAACAGATTTGATCCAAGAAGATCCTCTCCAAGATACATTAAAGACAAACTGGCAAAGCTCAAAGACAAAGAGAGAATCCTAAAAGCAACAAACAAAAAGCATCAAGTCACCTATGAAGGAGTCCCATCAAACTAACAGCAGACTTCTCAACAGAAACTCTATAGATGAGAAGAAAATGGGATGATATATTCAAAATACGAAAAGAAAAATACTGTCAGCCAAGAATACTATACCCAGCAAGGCTATCCTTCAGAAATGAGGGAGAAGTAGTGTATTTTCCAGACAAACAAAAACTGTAGGAGTTCATCACCGCACAACCAGCCATGCAAGAAATCCTTGAGGGAGTCCTGCATCTGGAACCTGAAAAATGGTAATCCATACCATGAATACACAAGAAAGAATAAAACCCACTGGTAGAACAAAAATGCAAATGAGAAAAAGAAACTAAATCTGACCATCTCTAAAAACCAACGAACATTGAAGACAAATAACAAAAGTGGAAGAAAGGAACAAAAGATATTTAAAACATCCAAATGAAAATCAACAAAATGCCAGGAGTAAGACAATACCTTTCAATAACAACCATAAATGTAAATGGATTAAATTCCCTACTCGAAAGTCACAGACCGACTGATTGGATTAATAAGCTAGACTCATGTATATGCTGTCTTCAAGAGACTCACCTCACCTATAAAGACACCAATATGGTAATAGTTGCAGATCTGAACACCTCTCTCTCAGCATTGGACCAACCACCTAGGCAACAAATCAACAGAGAAACATAGGATTAAACTATATCTTAGACCAATTGGACCTGGAAAATATCTATAGAACATTTCATCCAAAAACTACAGAACATACATTCTTCTCATCAGCTTATGGAACATTCTCCAGGATAGAACACATGTTAGGTCACAAAGAAGGTCTCAACAAATTTTTAAAAATTGAAATCATTTCAAGTATCTTTTCAGACCACAATGGATTAAAACTAGCAATCAACAACAAGTGAAACTCTAGAAATTATACAAACACATGGAAATTAAATAACATGCTCCTGAACAACCTATGGGTCCAAGAAGAAATTAAACAGGAAATAAAAAAATTTCTTGAAACTAATGAAAATAAAGACACGTCACACCAAAACCTGTGGAATACTGCAAAAGCAGTACTATACTAAGAGGGAAGTTTACTGCAATAAATGCTTACATCAGAAGAATAGAAAGATTTCAAATAAGCAACCTAATCTACATCTCAAAAAACTAGAAGTATGTATGAGAACAATCCAATACCAAAATTAGTAGATGGAAAGAGATATTAAGATTGGAGCAGAACTAAATGAAATAGAGACTCAAAAAGTGATACAGAAGATCAGCAAAACAAAAAGTTGTTATAAAATAGACAAGCCATTAGATAGGCTAACTAAAAAAAGAAGAAAGAAGCCCCAAATAACAAATATCAGAAATGAAAAAGGAGACATTACACTGATACTACAGATATACAAAGAATTATTAGAGACTAGTATCAGTAACTATATGCCAACAAATTTGAAAACCTGGAGGAAATGGATAAGTTTCTGGGCACACAAAAACTACTGAGAGTGAACCAAGAAGAAATAGAAAATCTGAGAACACCAATAACAAGCAACAAGATTGAAGCAGTCATCATTAAGTCTCCCAACAAAGAAAAGCCCAGGACTGGATGTCTTTACTGCTGAATTCTACCAAACCTTTAAAGAGGAATTAATACCAATTCTCTTCAAACTATTTTAAAAAGCTAGAAGAGAGGCCATTCTCCCAAACTCATTCTATGAGGCGAACATCACCCTGGTACCAAAACCAAGGGTACAACAACAAAAAAGAAGACTACGGGCAATTATCTTTGATCAACATAGACACAAAACTCCTAAATAAAATATTAACAATCAGGAGACAGCAACACATCAAAAAAATTATATACTATGATCAAGTGGGATTCATCCCAGGGGTGCAAGGATGGTTCAACACATATAAGTCAACAGATGTGATAGACCACACCAAAAAATCAAAGACAAAAACCATATGATTATCTCAATAGATGCAGAAAAAGCATTAGACAAAATTCGACATCGCTTCATGATAAAGGCTCTCAGCAAATTAGGAAAAGTATCTCAACACAATAAAAGCTGTATTCAACAAACCCACTGCCCATATCATCTTGAATGGGGAAAACCTGATAGCTCTTTCCTCAAAAACAGGAACAAGACAAGGATGCCCACTCTCACCACTCCTATTTAACATAGTATTGGAAGTACTAGCCAGAGCAATCAGACAGGAGAAAGAAATAAAGGGCATCCACTCTGGAAAACACAAAAGTTAAACTGTCTCTGTTTGAAGATGACATGATCGTAAATATAGAAAAACCAAAAGACTCTACAAAAAACCCTTAGTGCTGATAAACAATTTCAGTACAGTTGCAGGATACAAAATCAACACACAAAATCAGTAGTGTTTTTATACTACAATAATGCACTAGCAGAAAAAGAAATCAAGAAAGCAAGCCCATTTACACTATTCACCCAAAAAATAAAATACCTAGGAATCAATTTTACGAAGAAGATGAGAGATCTCTACAATGAGAACTATAAATCACTGCTGAAAGAAATTAAAGAGGACACAAAAAGATGGAAAGACATTGCATGCTCTTGGATTAGAAGAATTAACATTGTGAAAATGTCTATACTACCCAAAGTGGTCTACAGATTCAATGTAATCCCCATCAAAAATACCAGTGACTTTCTTCACAGAAATAGAAAAAAACAATCCTAACATTCATATGGAACAACAAAAGACCCTGAATAGCCAAAGAATCCTGAGCAAAAAAATAAAATAAAATAAAGCATTACAGTACCTGACCTCAAATTGTACTACAAAACTCTAACCAAAACAGCATGGTATGGCATAAAAACAGACACTTGGACCAATGGAACAGAATAGAGAACCCAGAAATCAACCCACATACTTAGAGCCAACTGATCTTTGACAAAGGCCACAAGAACATACAGTGGGGATAGGACTGCATCTTCAATAAACGGTGCTGGGAAAACTGGACATCCACACGTAGAAGAATAAAACTAGACCCATACCTCTCACTTTATCACCAAAATCAACTGAAAATGGATTAAAGACTTAAATATAAGACCTGAAACTATAAAACTCCTATAAGAAAACATAGGGGAAACACTTCAGGAAGTAGCACTGGGCAAAAACTTTAAAAGACCCCAAAAGCACAGGCAATAAAAGAAAAATAATAAACAAATGGGATTATATCAAACTAAAAGGCTTCCGCACAGCAAAAGAAACAATTAACAGAGTGAAAAGATAACATACAGCAGAGTGGGAGAAAATGATTGTAAACTATGCATCTGAAAAGGGATTAATATTGAGAATATACAAGGAACTCAAACAACCTGATAGAAAAAAAAAAACTTATTAAAAATGGGCAAAGGAGCAAATAGGCATTTCTCAAAGAAAGATATACAAATGGCCAATAAACACATGAATAAATGCTCAACATTGCTAAGCATCAGGGAAATGCAAATCAAAACCACATTGAAATATCATTTCATCGCAGTTAGACTGGCCAGTATCAAAACGACAGAGAATAACAAATGCTGACAAGGATGTGGAGAAAGTTATGGAAAATAGTATGGCAGTTACTCAAACAACTACAGATAGAACTGCCTTATGATCCAGCAATTCCATTGCTGAGTGTACACCCAAAGGAATGGAAATCATCATGTTGAAGGGACACCTGCACTCCCATGTTGATCACAGCTCTATTTACAATAGCCAAGAGTTGGAATCAACCTAAATGTCCATTGACAGAAGACTGGATAAGGAAAATGTGATAATATATACACAATGGTATACTATTCTGCCATAAAAAGAAATGAAACTCTGCCATTCGCAGCAACATGGATGAATGTAGAGAAAAATTATGTTAAATGAAGTAAGAGAGGCACAGAAAGGGAAATACTGCATGTCCTCACTCATAAGTGGGAGCTATAAAGAAATAAAGAAATGAATAAAAAAGAAAGATACAACAATCACAATAATTCATTGAACTCTCAAAAGGAAAGAATGGAACTGAGGTTACTAGAGATTGGAAAGGGTTAGCAAGAAATTGGTAAAGGGTCACAAAATATGATTACTTTGTGTAATGTTGAATATACTAATTATGGTGATTTGAGCATCACATATTGCACACAGGTACTGATATTCAATGCTGCATCCCACAGATATGTACGATCAATTATGTTTCAATAATAATAAAAAAAAACTAAGAAAAACTTAAAGTTATCTCCAGCCATACTTTAACAATCAGTGTCTGTCTGCACAATTGTTGTTTACCCATGCCTTTCTCTTGAAACATAAAAATAGCTAAATATTTCTTAAGCTCTTGCATTGTTCTAGGTGATTCACTAATCCTCACAAACAATCCTATAGGTGCCTCCTACAATTAACCTTATTTTACAAACAAGGATTGCGAGACATAAGGGATCGATAGAGGCTGAGCCCAGGCTCCAGTGCAGCGGTGCCCAGGCTCTTGGGAGGCCATGCCAGAGGATCTCTCTGGGCTGTGGGCAGCTCCTGGAAAATTACAGCTGCAGGGGTTTCTCGCCAGGTGCCTTGAGCTTCAAAGCACATTCACGTTTCACGGTGTGGAAAGGATTGCTGTGCATCATATGCTCCTCCTGGATCTATTCAACTCCAGGAGGCTCCACAGTAGGGATCTGCTGGCCTACTTTGAGGGTATGGTCTGGCAGAGTGCCTCATTTCCTTCCTAGTTGGTCTCTTTTAGCTCATCTTACTGCTCAACTCTCTTTTCCCAAATTCCCAGGAAGAACCCAAAACAGAGACAGAAAGCACTGCCAGTTAAACTCATGCCAAAATCCTAATGCAACCTGTTCAGAGGGGAATGCAGGCCCCGCCTAGAACAACAACAGAAGAATCAGCTGTTTCCTGCCAGACCTAAGTAGCTCGGGTGAGTCATCACTTTCCCTGCCCCAGCTGAGGCCTGGCTCCTCCAATCCCTTACAAAATGCTTCCACCCCAAAATGCGCAGGCCAGCCTCTTAAGGCTGGAGAGGCCTCCTTTGAGTCTCATGAATTAAAAATAGCCGCACTTAAAGCCCCAAAGAGCTCACGAACAGACCTGAAATGAACTCTGTTGGTCTTTGGCAGACACCAAACTACTCACATGCATTAAGCCTAATGTGGGGGATGGGGGCTTGTTGGGGTCCTGCCTCTCAGGTGACTAAGAGGCATGTGAGTGAAGCCAGCTGTGGTCAGCATCAGCCTTGCCTGTTTATTCAAAATGTAGGGATGGGGTATCTGCGACACATTGCTCAGAACCAACATGACACTCTACCGAGGACACCTCTTAGCTTCTCTCCTGTAGTCCACTTTGCTTTGTTCTAAGGACTGTAGTAGATGGCTACATTCTGAAAGGGCAGAGTTGTGTCTCTGTGCCTCCATGGATGTTCAGTACAGGGCTCTGCATACAGTAGGTGCTCAGTAGATATTTATTAAGAAAAGAGATACAAATGAATGGGATTCCAATTATTACTATGACTACTCAATAACTAGAAAGAGCTCCAAGATACTTTAGCTCTCTAGACTCCTTCTCCAGTAAACTTAAAGTATTTTATAAAATTTCAGATAGTAACTGCTGTAGATTAGATGTCCCCCGAACCTCACTGAGGCTTAATTCATACTGTAACTGTTGAGGGTGGGAAATCCTATTATGGTAATTGAAAGGTACGGCCTTGAAGAGGTGATTAGACTGTAGGACCATTCCTCAGTGAATGGATTAATAATGGTGGTCTTGGGCATGGTTCTGAGGGCTTTGAAAGTGGAGCATAAACAGTCTGTCTTTCTCTCTGCTCTGTCATTTTCTGCCATGTGAGACCCCTTTGGGTCACTGTTGCCACCACCAAGACCCTCACCAGATGTGTTCCTTGGACTTTGGACTTTCTGGCCTCTGAAACTGTAAGCAATAAATTTTGTTTTCTTAAAAATTACCCAGTTCTGTGTATTTTTGTTATAAGCAACAGAAACAGACTAATACAATAAATGCTTATGCTAGTTCTATTTGATAACCGGGAAGACTGAAGTTGAGTGAGGTCATGATTTGGCTACCACCCACTGTGACAGAGTAAAATTCAGTCTTCCTTACTTGCACCATGAAGCTTTATCATCTAGGAAGAACAGAGATCTAAAAGAAAACAAAAGTGTCATAACCAGTCACTTGGGCCAGCTGATTTAATTTCATCTGAGGGTGACCTGAGAAGAGAAAATTGCATTTGCTCTGTGGCTGCAGAATTTTCAGGGGCAGATGCAAAGCCAGGCGGCAGGGCCTCTGGGGTCTGTATGGACTGCTGTGTTTTTCTTGAGGAACCTGGAAAGGTAGAAGAACTGGGAAAAATAAGAAGCCACCTTGGGACGGGCACACCCTGAGGCTGGCCTCCGTGGCATTGTCTCTGTCGGGACACAGATCTGGAGCCCCAGACAAAAGCACTCATCTCAGATATTTGCCAAGACCGTCACATTCATGGCAACAGAGAGGAAACGTTTCAGGGAGGAGACGATTACATCATGCTCGCTTTTGCTCTCCTTCTAGCTCTGAGTTGTGCTGCACCCTTTATTGTTACCCAGCATTCTGCAAACACCCACGCTGAGCTTTTCCCTTCCAGCCATTGCGATGGAATAAATGGATTCCTTTATGTCCAGACAAGACTCTGATCCTTAAATGGCCTCATTAAAGAGCCAGTGTTTTTGAGAGTCATTGTGTTTAGTGGGTCATTATGCACAGACTGTCTAAAAACTCTCCTGGAGAAGGCTATTTGCAAGGTCTTGAGCACTGGGGTCAACAGCACATAGCTCAGAGGAACTGCCTGTGAATAAGGTTCACACCGGGGACAACAGGGGACATTCCATCTCAGAGAGGAGTCAGGTCTTTGCATGTTGGCTTATGGATGACTTGAAACTTTTATCTTTATTAAAAGTAGTAATAGTTGAAATTATGATGGTGATAATAATTGTAACCATTATATACAGCACTTTACTTTCTCAAATGCTGAGTTTTACAGCATTCCCCTCTGTATTAGTCTGTTTCTGTTGCTTATAACAGGAATACCTGGAACTGGATGATTTGTAAGAAAATGAAATTTATTGCTTACTACTTCTGAGGTTGGGAAGCTCAAAGTCCAGGGAATGCTTCCGATGAGGGTCTTCCTTGGCAGAAAAGCAGGAGTCTCACATGGCAGAATGGTGGAGCAGAGAGAGACTTTCATGTGCTGCTCTTCCAAAGCCCTCAGAACCATGCCCCTGACCACCATTGTTAACCCATTCACTACAGCATGGTCCCACAATCTAATCACCTCTTCAAGGCCCCACCTTTTAATTACCGTAATAGGATTTCCCACTCTCAGCAGTTACAGTGGGATTAAACTTTGATGAGTTTGGGGGGGACATCCAATCTACTGCACTCTCCTTTAACCCCAGGAAGAATCAGTCCCTTCCTCTGTGTCCTTATCTTGCTGGGATGGAGACAGAGTCCTGAATTTAAATCAAAAGTTCTGATTTGAATTCTGATCAGTTTCTAGTTGGGGGGGCTTAAAATACTTGCTCAAAATCTTTTATTCTCTGAGCCTTGGTTTACTTATCTGTAAGAATAAGTCAATCATAAAATATATCTCAAAGAGTTGTGGTGAGGTTTGTATGAGCTCTCAGGCAGGACATTAGGTTTTCAATAAATACCTGATGAGAGAATGAATGACACTGTATCATAGTGAATCAGTCACATGCCTCAACTGGAATGCCAGCTTCCTGCAAGTGATTGATCAGCTCTTACTCATCTTTGTATCCTTGGCACCCAGCAAGTGCCCAGCCCATCATGGGTGCTGAATAAATGTTGTTGAATAAGTGAATGAATGTGCCCTATCACTCATGACACTGCTAAGGCAACTAGGCTGTACAGTGTTGTGAAGAGCTGTGCTGAGCTGGAAAGAGCTAACTGCCAGGTATGGAGAAGCCAGTTAAGACAACAAACCAAAAATGAAAGTAACAATCAAGCTTTAATCACTTACTGCACTAGTATATAAGCAAGAGGCTAAATTGGAGAAAGCATGGTGCCCCCAGATCCATTTTCCCCCTTGGAATGGCACCGAGTGAGGGTCTACTGTATCAGTGTGGATGCAGCGTGCAGGGGGATACAGCATGCAGGGGGAATAGTCTCCCCGTGGAGGGAGCCCCAAGCAAAAGGCTCCTGCAGGTTTGTGGACATGGGGTCCAGGAGTCCAAGGTGGGGACAGGGAGTGGGGGGAAAGACTAGGAGTGGAAAAGTTCTGAATACTAAGTCAGGTTAGATGAAAAGTGTCTTCAAGTTTTCCTCTCTCTCCTCCCATAAGAAGGTTTTGGCAGTTGCCTGAGGATGGCTTCTGATGAAAACCCCTTGCTGTGGATTGAATGTCCCTTCCCCCCTCAAACTCACTGAAGCTTAAATTGTGTCCCCCAGACTTCCAGGTAATGGAAATTTGGCCCTCACTGTAACTGTTGAGGGTGGGAAATCCTATTATGGTACTTGAAAGGTGGGGTCTTGAAGAGGTGATTAGATTGTAGGATCATGCTTAGTGAATGGATTAATAATGGTGGTCAAGGGCATGGTTCTGAGAGCTTTAGAAGGAGAGTGCATGAAGAACTGTCTCTCCCTCTCTGCCCCACCATTCTTGCCATGTGACATCCTGCTGTAGGATCACTTCACCAGATGTGTTCCCTGGACTTTGGACTTCCCAGCCTCAGAAACTGTAAGCAATAAATTTCGTTTTCTTTATAAACTACTTAGTTTCAGGTGTTTTGTTATAAGCAATAGAAATGGACTAATATACCCCCCAATAAAGAGGCCTCCAAATGGAGGTACCAGGGCTAGGAATGCAGTTTTGTGTAAGAGCAGGCCTAGCCAGCAGTGCCAGTGCCTTTCAAGACTGCAGTGTGCTGGCTGTGCACCCAGTCTGGGGAGAGGAGAGCAGCTTTCCCCAGTGAAGCCTGCCAGGTACATTCTTTGTAATAGCCTATCATTATCATAGGGCCAAAATGAAATCACACATAGGTGTTTGGCCAGGAAGTAGACTCTTCATCCAGTAGGTTAGATCTGACAGACAAAGTAGCCAGAGACGTTAAATGACTTGTCTAAGTTCACTTGGTTTGGTGAGTGCAGAGCTGGGATCAGAACAAAGTTCTTTTGGCTCCCCCCAGATTATTTCACACTGGACCAGAAGTGGATACACAAAAAACTGTAGCCTCTGACATTACAGGAAGTTGCTCTTCTGCTTTGGGATGTTGTCCAAACCTGGCCAGCCAGAATGAATTGTCAACTTCCAAAGCTTGTTGTGGAAGGCAAAATTTCAACCCATGACCTTTACCCCCTGGTATTATACCTGTGAATATACTATGTTACATAGGAAAAGGGACTTTGCAGATGTAATTAAGGTTGGTAATCAGTCGACCTTAAGATGAAGAGGTTATCCTGGTTATCTGGGTGGGCCCAGTGTAATCCCATGAGCTTTCAGAGTAAGAGGAAAGCAGAAGTCAGTCACAGTGACTCAGCAGAAGGGGACATCAGAGAGGTCTGTAGCATGAGAGGAATCTGATGCACTGTTGTTGGCTTTGAAGATGGGCAGGACCATGAACCAGTGAAGTGGATGGTCTCCAGAGGCTGGGAATGACTCTTGGTCAACAGCCAGTAAAGATACTGGGGCATGAGTCCTACAGCTACATGAGAAGGAACTAAACTCTGCCAACAGCTTGAATGAAGCTGAAAGTGAATTCTCCCCCAGAGCTCAGGCTGGCTGACCATTTGATTTCAGCCTTGTGAGACCCTAAGCAGAGTACCCAGGTAAGCCCACCTGGACATATGACACAAAGAAACGGTGAGATAATAAATGGGTGTTGTTTTAAGCCACTGAATTTGAGGTAATTTGTTATGGCAGCAGTAGAAAACTAATACTCAGGTTCAAAGGCACAGTGTGAAACTCCCTCCTGCACACTCTTCTGCACTATCCCATCGCTACTGCTCTCAGACCTGGCGACAACTCCTTAGTCAGTTGGTCCTTTTAGGTACTCTGTGAAGATGCAGCTGCCACACCCAATCTGGACATTCTTGAGTGCAGCTCAAAGTTCATTTTAAGCTTCTGGATTATGAAAGCATTGGGCCTATTTCTCTGACATCAGGATACTTAGTGATGGCATCTTTACCCCTCCTGCCTGTCGGATACTCAGTAGAAAACCTTCAGGTCAAGGAGCTAGGGTTGCCAGTAAAATACAGGATGCCCAGTTAAATTTGAATTTCAGGTTAAAAAATCAAATAATATTTTAATATGTTCCAAATATTGCAAGGGACATAATTATAGTAAAAAATATTGCCTTTTTTTTTTTAAAGTTTGACAACCCTAAAAGGAGGAGACATTAAAAATTAGAATTTTCTAGACAAAGTAAAACATACTGGGAAAGTAGTAAGTTGTGACCTAAATTTGATCTGGCCTCCCCTTTCTGGGACCAGCGCCCTTTTGTTCCTGCCACAACCAAATCTGATATCAGAAAAGGATCTTATGTCAGATACTTAAACTTTGGTGGGAATTTTTGTCAGCAGGGGGTGCCTGCATCTTTAAACCTATATTCTAATGTGGAATGAAAGAACTTGCCTCCTGTTAAAGGTCTTTCACTGAGCGGGGGGGGGTGATATATCCTCTGTCTGGTTTCCTTCCCGAGACAGGGGTTAGGGAAAAGATGTGGACTTTTAGAGCCAGACTGATCTGTCTTCTGATCCTGGCTTTGCTACTCTCTGCTTTGTGATTTGGAGTAAATTAATATTTCTCAGCACGTTTGTTCTCACTTATAGTACATTTACCTTCAAGGTAATTATGAGGATTGAACGAGTCTATTCACATAAAATATCTGGGACATAGTAGATGCTCAGTAAATATGTTTTTCTTCTTTTGTGAACTCGGACTTAGTAGCCATATGCTTACTTAGCAAAAATGACTGTGTCTATCTAAGGCCATCTATAGACACCCATCTAAAATGCTAGCTCATAAGGTTAAGGAAGGAAAGATTGTATGCAGAAATATACAAAAGGGACAGGTGTGCCCTAATAAAACATCCATACAAAGCATTTATTGGACACTTACTGTATTAATGGTAGAAAACACTCATAAATAACATAATATGTCAAAGATGGTTCTAAATGCTTTACACATATTAACCAATTGAACACCCACAGCTGCCCTATGAGTAGACACTATTATCACTATTTCGGGTGAAGAAATGAAGGCACTGAAAGCTTAAATAACTTGCTCTAGTTCACCTGGCTAGTAAATGGCAGAACAGATTTTTGACCGGGTAATTGGTTCAGAGTCCCTGCCACTAACCACCTTGCTATACTGCTTTCTGTGTGCCAGGGTCTCTGATTTATGCTCCTTATCTCATTTAATCCCCACAAAAGAGCCTATGAAGTAGGAATTTCTGTTATCCTTTCCATTTTACAGTTTGACCAGTAGCTAGTCAGTGGTAGAACCTGTCTCAGAGAATAAAGAATAATATGGTATATTTAGGTATTCTCAACTTTTTGAAGATTAATATTGTTCTATTTAATATCATTAAATTGTGTACATTTCATGCTAGAAAGGGTGAACTGCACAGGACTGACATGATTCGGTCCTCTCGTGCTCCAGGACACCACCTGCTCAGGAATGTTCCCTTGGGTATACAGAGAAGTTCCATCCAACCCTTGTGGAGGAACTGCCTCCCTGGCCTGTCTCTGAGGCTGTCTTCTCAGTATGTAGGGTGATCACCCTGAAATAGGATTTTAGTAGACAGGTTTTGTCCAACACTTCTGATGCAGCACTCTCATGTTTTTTGGTGACAAGTGAATCAGGTTTCCATTTAAAATACTGATGCCAAAAGGGAGAAAAAAATAAAAATAAAAGCTCTGGCATCACTTTGGAGGATAATTCTTTGTCTTAATTCTGGAGCCCAGGGTGGAAAGTTGGCAGCTCAGCCTGAAAGACGAGAGTGCGTCAGGCAGCTGCATGGGTAGGAGATAAAAACCACAATACGGAGATCAACTTGCTTGATCTGAACTGTGGACGGGGCTGGGTGGGGGATGGGAAGCAAGAGGCAAGCACTGGGTTTGGATCCAGGTCTCAGGCTCCCAGGGTGGGATCATGTTGCTTAATCGTGACGTCACTCAAGCCATTCCCACGCCTGTGGCCCACTTTTGAAATTACTTAGCAATAGGCGCACAAGTCAAATTTGAAATAAATTACTCTATGACTCAGACTGTTAATCTCTGTTTTGACAACCAACAGCAAGTCATCGGAACTTTAGCTTATATTTGGTATGAAAATATCATAACGTCATGCAAAGATCTACTTAATTTACCTTCCTGAGCCAAGAAAGTGCCAGTTGTGTACAGGCGAGAAAGCAGATTCACTTGTAGTTGGGGACAATCGCTAGAATGCCTCTTCAGCAGAAGGCCTTGGGAAGAAGTTGAGAATACAGCCTCTGGAGCGAGACTCACCTTTGTGTACTGACTCTGCACCCTACTGTCTTCTGGAAGTGGCAACAGTAATACCAACCACTTCATAGGGTGTTGTGGTGACCCAATGAGATGGAAAGTTCTACCATGGTGCCCTGTAAGTACACAACATACAGAGGCAATTTTTATTTTTACCTGTATTTGTGGACACATAGTCTCAGAGAAAAAAAGAAAAAAGAAGAAGGGTTCTTGATCCTGCTGGTTACTATTTCTTATAGGTGAGGCGGTTTATAGCCGCCTATCAATAAGAAAGCCCTGCACACTTGGGTGGTTTGAGGAAGCACATAAAACTCTTCTACCGAATCATCCAACAGGCGTGTCGCTGGCTAGAAACCGCACACCTAGTCTCTTCACAGAGGACTGTGGGATCTACGGTCCAGGAGCATTTTCTTTCTTCCACCAAGTTGCTGTGAGAAGCAAAACTTAAACTTGGACTAACACCAGATGGTCTTCAAAACGTTCCCTTCAATGACAGAAGGCTTTCTTTACGTAACACCCTTCCATTTCGTTTATTCCTTTTGTTGTTGGTGTTGTTCTGACTGTTTATCTATCTGATTTCTAAATCGCCTCTCTGACTCAGCCTGGTGTTATCTGATAATTATCCATGATGTGAAAACAATTTCCTACAGTTTTCACCTTGTTTTTCCTCTAACTAGAAATTAAATCATTCATGTTTACCATCTGCCTACAATCTGCTAGAGTTTCTGAATTCAAAAAGGGAATTTGAATTTTCACAAAAGTTTTTCAAAGCTTCAAGAAGCTCTTGTGACTCTTGTCTCAAATACATCCCAGAAAGCCGTGTCATTCACCTGCTGGACCTGGAATAGCTTTGGCCAGAAGCCATGATTTGCCAGCCTTGCTGCTTCCTCCTTCATTCCTGATATTTGCCCTCCTGTCTCTCATATGCAATGTTTTACGTTCTTTTGTGGACTTTCTCTCTTTTCAAAACCCTATCATTTTCATACATCCATGTTCATAGCAGCATTATTCACAATAGCTAAACCATGGAAGTCACCCATGTGTCTGTCTATCAACGGGTGAAGGGATAAGCAAAATGTGGTTTATCCATACAACGGACTATTATTCAGCCTTAAGAAGAAGGAAAATTTTGCAATATGCTGCTACATGGATGAACCTTGAGGACATTATGCTAAGTGAAATAAGCCAGTCACAAGAAGACAAATGCTGTATGATTTCACTTATATGGGGTTCTTTCACCATTCTCTCTCTCACTTCTGTAGTCCCTGTAGGACAACTGCATGCTTTGTAGTGGACATCTAATGTATTTACTGCCCAGCATCCCTTCCTTCTATTAACAGCATTTTTCTTCCCAACTCCACTTGGTGGGAGGGGAAGCAGGAAAGGGTGTTGGTCACGACATCCCACCTCCAAGCCACAGTGATTGGCCCAGGGCTAAGCTTTTGACCAAGCCAGAAAATCGGAGTCCTTCCCTGGGGTGTTACATTTGGGTACTAGGAGAGATAAAGAGACCCCTTTGTTCCCTGGACCTTGAGCTCTAAGATTGTTACTCTTTAGTCATGTTCCTCGGAGGAGGATTGCTACTGCAGGGTAAAATGAGACCAATCCACAGACAGAAGCAAAACCAAGCAAGGCAGGGCTGGCCAGTTAGCTCAGTTGATTAGAGTGCAATGTTATAACAGCGAGGTCAAGGGTTTGGCTCCCCATACCAGCCAGCCACCAAAAAAACAAAACAAAACAAAAACTAAGTGATGCAGTTATGTGAGTTAATAAATTTCTAGTTTGTTTGAACTGTTAGGATTCAGGTTTCTGTCACTTGCAACCAAAGAAGTCCTGATTAAGATATTACCTTCTCATTTTTAAGAACATCTACTGCCTTCCATTCATATTTTATCATGGTGTACTATATTCATTTTTTTAAAAAAACTTTATTTTGAAATAATTATAAATTCACAGGAAGTTGCAACAACAGTACAGGGAAGTCCATGTACCCTTCACTTGTTTTCCCTCAATGGCTACATCTTTTGTAACTATAGTCCAATATCAAAAACAGGAAATTAACATTGAGACAGTGTGTGTGTGTGTGTGTGTGTGTGTGTGTGTGTGTGTGTGTGTAGTTCTATGTCATTTTACCACGTGTATATTTATGTAACCATCATTGCAATCAAAATATAGATTATTCCATCACTACAAAAATGTCTCCTATACTGTATATAACTTAACACAGTATACTAGTGTCAATATTTTACCAGTTTGAGTGAAGTGTACAAATCTTTAACCTCCCCCATTACAGGATAATTGTCTTAAATATTTCCTCTACATACATTAGAGCTACATCAGACATGGTTATAATTTTTGCTTCCAACTTAGAAAATTCCAGAGGAGGAAACTCTATTTTATTTGCTCATAGTTTTACTTTCTTTTTTTACTTTTTTCCTTTCTGGACTGCTAAATTTTTTTCTTTTATTACTTCCCTTCTTTATTTTTCTTTTATTACTTTTTTCTTTTTCTTTTTTTTTTTTTTTGGACAGAATTCCTTTATTTTTTTTTTAATTTTATTTTGTCGATATACATTGTAGCTGATTAATGCTCCCCATCACCAAAACCTCCCTCCCTTCTCCCTCCCCCCCCTCCCCCCAACAATGTCCTTTCTGTTTGTTTGTTGTATCAACTTCAAATAATTGTGGTTGTTATATCTTCTTCCTCCCCGCCCCCCGGTTTGTGTGTGTATGTGTGTATGTGTGTGTGTGAATTTATGTATTAATTTTTAGCTCCCTCCAATAAGTGAGAACATGTGGTATTTCTCTTTCTGTGCCTGACTTGTTTCACTTAATATAATTCTCTCAAGGTCCATCCATGTTGTTGCAAATGGCAGTATTTCATTCGTTTTTATAGCTGAGTAGTATTCCATTGTGTAGATGTACCACATTTTCCGAATCCACTCATCTGATGATGGGCATTTGGGCTGGTTCCAACTCTTGGCTATTGTAAAGAGTGCTGCGATGAACATTGGGGAACAGGTATACCTTCGACTTGATGATTTCCATTCCTCTGGGTATATTCCCAACAGTGGGATGGCTGGGTCGTATGGTAGATCTATTTGCAATTGTTTAAGGAACCTCCATACCATTTTCCATAGAGGCTGCACCATTTTGCAGTCCCACCAACAATGTATGAGAGTTCCTTTTTCTCCGCAGCCTCGCCAGCATTTATCGTTCATAGTCTTTTGGATTTTAGCCATCCTAAGTGGGGTTAGATGGTATCTCAATGTGGTTTTGATTTGCATTTCCCGGATGCTGAGTGATGTTGAGCATTTTTTCATATGTCTGTTGGCCATTTGTATATCTTCCTTAGAGAAATGCCTACTTAGCTCTTTTGCCCATTTTTTAATTGGGTTGCTTGTTTTCTTCTTGTAAAGTTGTTTGAGTTCCTTATATATTCTGGATATTAATCCTTTGTCAGATGTATATTTTGCAAATATTTTCTCCCACTCTGTTGGTTGTCTTTTAACTCTTTTAATTGTTTCTTTTGCTGTGCAGAAGCTTTTTAGTTTGATATAATCCCATTTGTTTATTTTTCCTTTGGTTGCCCGTGCTTTTGGGGTCGTATTCATGAAGTCTGTGCCCAGTCCTATTTCCTGAAGTGTTTCACCTATGTTTTCTTTAAGAAGTTTTATTGTCTCAGGGTGTATATTTAAATCCTTAATCCATTTTGAGTTGATTTTAGTATACGGTGAGAGGTATGGATCTAGTTTCATTCTCCTGCATATCGATATCCAGTTATCCCAGCACCACTTGCTGAAGAGGCAGTCCCTTCCCCAGTGAATAGGCTTGGTGCCTTTGTCAAAGATCAGATGGCAGTAAGTGTGTGGGTTGATTTCTGGATTCTCTATTCTATTCCATTGGTCAGTGTGTCTGTTTTTATGCCAGTACCATACTGTTTTGGTTATTATAGCTTTGTAGTATAGCTTAAAGTCAGGTAGTGTTATGCCTCCAGCTTTATTTTTTTTGCTGAGCATTGCTTTGGCTATTCGTGGTCTTTTATTGTTCCATATAAATGTCTGAATAGTTTTTTCCATTTCTGAGAAAAATGTCTTTGGAATTTTGATGGGGATTGCATTGAATTTGTATATCACTTTGGGTAGTATGGACATTTTCACTATGTTGATTCTTCCAATCCAAGAGCATGGAATATCTTTCCATCTTCTTGTATCCTCTCTAATTTCTCTCAGCAGTGGTTTGTAGTTCTCATTATAGAGATTTTTCACCTCCTTGGTTAACTCAATTCCTAAGTATTTTATTTTTTTGGTGGCTATTGTAAATGGGCAGGCTTTCTTGATTTCTCCTTCTGCATGTTCACTATTGGAGAAAAGAAATGCTACTGATTTTTGTGTGTTGATTTTGTATCCTGCTACTGTGCTGAAATCATTTATCAATTCCAACAGTTTTTTTGTAGAGGTTTTAGGCTGTTCGATATATAGGATCATGTCATCTGCAAACAGGGACAGTTTGACTTCATCTTTTCCAATCTGGATGCCCTTTATTTCCTTCTCTTCTCTGATTGCTCTGGCTAGTACTTCCAACACTATGTTGAATAGGAGTGGTGAGAGTGGGCATCCTTGTCTAGTGCCTGTTCTTAAAGGAAAAGCTTTCAGCTTTTCCCCATTCAGGATGATATTGGCAGTGGGTTTGTCATATATGGCTTTAATTATGTTGAGATACTTTCCCTCTATACCTAACTTATAGAGGGTCTTTGTCATGAATGAGTGCTGAACTTTATCAAATGCTTTTTCAGCATCTATAGAGATGATCATATGGTCCTTGTGTTTGAGTTTATTAATATGGTGTATCACATTTATTGATTTGCGTATGTTGAACCAACCTTGCATCCCTGGGATGAATCCCACTTGATCGTGATGAATAATTTTTCGTATGTGTTGCTGTATTCTGTTTGCTAGTATTTTAGTGAGGATTTTTGCATCTATATTCATCAAGGATATCGGCCTGTAGTTTTCTTTTTTGGTTATATCTTTACCTGGTTTTGGTATCAGGATGATGTTTGCTTCATAGAATGAGTTTGGGAGATTTGCGTCCGTTTCAATCTTTTGGAATAGTTTGTAAAGAATCGGTGTCAATTCCTCTTTGAATGTTTGGTAAAATTCTGCTGTGAATCCATCTGGTCCTGGGCTTTTCTTTGTTGGGAGCCTTCTGATAACAGCTTCAATCTCCTTTATTGTTATTGGTCTGTTCAGATTTTCTACGTCTTCACGGTTCAGTTTTGGGAGCTTGTGTGTGTCCAGAAATTTATCCATTTCCTCCAGATTTTCAAATTTGTTGGCGTACAGTTGTTTATAGTAGTCTCGAATGATTCCTTGTATTTCAGATGAATCAGTTGTAATATCGCCTTTTTCATTTCTAATTTTTGTTATTTGAGTCTTCTCTCTTCTTTTTTTTGTTAGCCATGCTAATGGTTTGTCAATTTTATTTATCTTTTCAAAAAACCAACTTTTTGATTCGTTGATCTTTTGAATTGTTTTTTGGTTTTCAATTTCATTCAGTTCTGCTCTGATCTTAATGATTTCTTTCCGTCTGCTAACTTTAGGATTGGATTGTTCTTGTTTTTCTAGTTCTTTAAGGTGAAGTGTTAGGTTGTTCACTTGCCATCTTTCCATTCTTCTGAAGTGAGCATTTAATGCAATAAATTTTCCCCTCAATACTGCTTTTGCAGTATCCCACAGGTTTTGGTATGATGTATCATTGTTTTCATTAGTTTCAATAAACTTTTTGATTTCCTGCTTGATTTCTTCTTGGACCCATATGTCATTAAGTAGAATGCTGTTTAATTTCCATGTGTTTGTATAGTTTCCAGAGTTTTGTTTGTTATTAATTTCTAGTTTTAATCCATTGTGGTCTGAGAAGATACATGGGAAAATTCCAATTTTTTTGAATTTACTGAGACTTGATTTGTGACCTAATATGTGATCTATCCTGGAGAATGATCCATGTGCTGATGAGAAGAATGAATATTCTGAGGTTGTTGGGTGGAATGTTCTGTAGATATCTGCCAATTCCAATTGGTCTAGAGTCTTGTTTAGATCTTGTGTTTCTCTACTGATTCTTTGCCTAGATGATCTGTCTAATATTGACAGTGGAGTGTTCAGGTCCCCTGCTATTATGGTATTAGTGTCTATTTCCTTCTTTAGGTCTAATAGAGTTTGTTTTATAAATCTGGCTGCTCCAACATTGGGTGCGTACATATTTATGATTGTTATGTCTTCTTGATGGATCAGTCCTTTTATCATTAAGTAGTGTCCCTCATTATCTCTTTTTATGGTTTTTAGTTTAAAGTCTATTTTGTCAGATATAAGAATAGCCACTCCAGCTCGTTTTTCTTTTCTGTTTGCATGGTAAATCTTTTTCCATCCTTTCACTCTTAGTCTGTGTGAATCTTTATGGGTGAGGTGGGTTTCTTGTAGGCAGCATATAGTTGGGTCCTGCTTTTTGATCCAGTCAGCCAGTCTGTGTCTTTTAATTGGGGAATTTAAGCCTTTAACATTAAGAGTTGTTATTGAAAGGTGTTGATTTATTCCTAGCATTTTATTGGTTGTTTGGTTGTCTTAGGTGTCTTTTGTTCCTTGCTTTCTGATTTACTGTTTGGTTTCTTTGTTTGTTGGTTCCTTAGGTTGTAGATAGTGTTTTTGTTAGCTTGTTTTCTCTTCATGAATGCCATTTTTATTGTACTAGCGGGTTTAGATTTTTCTTAGGTTTTTATGGCAGTGGTAGTTATTTTTCAGGAACCAAACCCAGTACTCCCTTGAGGATTTCTTGTAAGGGTGGTCTTGTGGTAGTGAACTCCCACAGTTTTTGTTTGTCTGAGAAATATACTATTTGCCCCTCATTTCGGAAGGATAGCCTTGCAGGGTAGAGTATTCTTGGCTGGCAATCTTTGTCTTTTAGTATTTTGAAAATATCATCCCATTCCTTTCTAGCTTTTAGGGTTTGTGATGAAAAGTCTGATGTTAACCTGATTGGGGCTCCCTTATAGGTGATTTGACGCTTCTCTCTTGCAGCTTTTAAGATTCTCTCTTTGTCTCTGAGTTTTGCCAATTTGACTATGACATGTCTTGGAGAAGGCCTTTTTGGGTTGAATACGTTTGGAGATCGTTGAGCTTCCTGGATCTGAAGATCTGTGATTTTTCCTATACCTGGGAAGTTTTCTGCCACTATTTTTTTGAATATGTTTTCAATGGAATCTCCATTTTCCTCCCCTTCTGGAATACCCATGACTCGGATATTTGAGCGCTTGAGGTTGTCTGATATCTCTCTCAGATTTTCTTCCATGTCCTTGATTCTTTTTGCTTTCTTTTTGTCTGCTTGTGTTATTTCAAACAGCCCATCTTCAAGTTCAGAGGTTCTCTCTTCAACTTCGACAAGCCTGCTGGTTAAACTCTCCGTTGTGTTTTTTATTTCGCTGAATAACTTCTTCAGTTCAGCAAGTTCTGCTACATTTTTTTTCAGGACATTGATTTCCTTGTATATTTCCTCTTTCAGATCCTGTATACTTTTCCTCATTTCATCATGATGTCTAGCTGAGTTTTCTTGTATCTCATTCAGTTTCCTTAGAATTATCACTCGAAATTCCTTGTCAGTTATTTCAAGGGCTTCTTGTTCTATAGGATCTAGAGTATGAGATTTATTAACTTTTGGTGGTGTACTTTCTTGATTTTTTGTATTTCTGGTGTCTTTTTTTTGGTGTTTATTCATTGTTGCAGGGGGTTTCACAGTCCACCGGTTTAAGACTAATGACTAATAGGATGTTGCTGTGGTTGCCAATTTGGTATGGCTCCCACCGTGACTGCTCAGTTGGCCTCTAGTGTCTTGTGTGTGTGGTTGCCTCGGGTCTTGGGCTTCTCCAGGGATCCACCTTTCTGGTCAGCTTGGACTCTGCTGGGCTGGTGGATCACGTACTACAGGGTGTGTGATCTCTGTTGAGCTTTCACTTCCTGTGCAGGACTTCTCCCCGTTCCGTGTGCTCTGGCCCAGGCTGTTAGATCATGCAGTGGCGACCCCACCGGGTGTGTGGTTTCTGTCGAGTCTCTGCCTCCCTGGCCGCAAGTCTCCCCCCTCTGTGCACACTGTGCTGGGCTGGGGCGTGTCTTCTGCACCCCTCGTCTATCAGCTGGGCCTTCAAGACCCTGCTCAGCACCGCCTCGCCCAGGAAGTCTACCAGGTTTCTGCTAGGCACAGACGACCGGTCTCTCTGGGTGCCTTTGTAGCACTGTGTAGATCTTTCTCGGGTCTTGTTCACCTTTGTATCCCCCCGGTATAAACCGAGTCTAGTGCCCGCCTGCAGCCTGCTCTCCGGCAGGTTCAAGCGGACCTGGGAACTCTCCTACCGCACTATTCCCAACCAGAAATTCGTTAGGCTTTTTTCCAAACTGCTGGTCGCAGAGATGGTATCTGCCTCCCAGTAACAGGAAGTTTACCGGGGCCGGAGTCCAGGGTGTGGTGGAGTGACAGTCGGCCCGCCCGTACTTCCTAGCCCTCCCAAAACTGGTCGGGACGCCCCACACCCCCAGTCCTGCCAGAGAACCGCGGAGGGAGTGGGAGAGGAGGTCGGCCCGCAGGGTCCGGAAAGCCCCGCGCCAGGCCAAGCAAATGGGCTCAGTGATGGCCGAGCAGGGCGGAGCTGCCCGCACCTGGGAAAATGGAGGCAGCACCGGGGCAGTGAGTGGCCTGGTGGTGCAGGCGGAAGCTGCGTGGGCATTCACCCCCCGAACAGAGCTGTGCCAGGGATCACTCACAGTGCTGTGCCAGGTCGGGCGCTCGCTCTGTCTCTGGTTTGTTGCCTTCCGTGTTCTCGGCGCTGCCGCCTCGGGCTGTTCAGTCGCGGCGCCGCTCGGGCGCTCCCAGGAATCTTCTTTAATGCCGGCCTGAAACCTCGAATCCTGAATAGGGCAGCTGGCCGCCTTCAGTGCGGCCCCAGCCTCCGGGATCCTGGCTGCATCCACAGCAGCCCTGGCGCCGTGTTCCCTGTTTCAAGACTCACTTTTGCAGCTAAGAATCAGTTCTTTTCCTGCTCCACACTTCAAAGCTGTTGCCTGAAAATGAGGCAGCCTCTCCTGCCGGGGGCAAAGTGGCGTTGAGCCCCCACGACCGGCCAGCAGCAGCAGTCCTCCCTTAAGAGATGGCCAGAGGAAGGTCCACAAGTTTCCCGGCTGCCTGAGGCCCAGTGGCCACCTTTTCCACCTCAGCTACTCCGCGCCAGCCGCCGCAGCCGCCGCCATCTTGAAACTCCTTCTTTTTCTTTTAGGAGAACTTTCTTTAGCCTTCCTTTCAAAGCTGTCTTTTCATGTTCTCTTAGTTTTCTTTCATATGGGGGTGTCTTGATTTCCCTTTTGTTCCTAAAGGATATTTTCACTGGTGCTATGGTTTGCATGCTTGTTCCCTCCAAAGCTCATATTGGAGCTTAATCCCCAATATGGTATTTGAAAGGTGGGACCTTTAAGAGGTGATTGGATTGTAAGGACTGTGACCTCATGAATGGATTAATTTATTAATGGACTAATGGGTTAATGATTTAATGGGTTATCAAGGTATAGACTGGTGGCTTTATAAGGAGAGGAAGAAAGCATGTGGACACACTCTTACTCACTCAGCCTTTCACCAAGAAAGCCCTCACCAGATGTACCCCCTGGACCTTGGACTTCCAAGCCTCCAAAACTGTAAGAAATAAGTCTGTGCCTTTATAAATAACTTAGTTTCAGGTATTCTGTTATAAGCAACAGGAAACTAATACAACTGGATATAGGATTCTTTTCTTTCAGGACTTGAAGAGTGCCGTGTCATGTCCTTCTGGCCTCCGTGGTTTCTGATGAGAAATCTGCTGCCATTTAAATAATTTTTGTCTTATAAGTAAGGTGTATTCTTCTCTTGTTGCTTTAAAATTTTTTCTTTTGTCTTTAGTCTTCAGAAGTTTGACTGTGTTGTGTCTCAGGGTGGATTTCTTTGGGTTTATCATGTTTGAGGTTCTCTTGGCTTCTTGAATCTGAAGGTTTATGTCTTTTGCTGCCACATTTGGGGAAATTTCAGCCATTATTTCTTCAAATACTTTTCCAGTCACCTGCTGCCCCCTTCTCATCTCCTGGGACTTTGATGACACAAATCTTTTAATGTTTTCACAGAGGTTCACTGGGGAATTTCTATTGTTCTACCTTCCAGTTCACTGGTTCTTTCCTCTGTCCCTCTGTTCTGCTGTTGAGGTCATCCACTGAGTTTGTCATTTGGTCATTGTATTTTTCGGTTTTAAAATTTCCCTTTGGTTCTTCTTTACAGCTTTTATTTCTTTGCTCAGACTTTCTATTTTTTCATTTGATTCAAGCATGTTTATAATTGCTTATTGAAGCATTTTTATGGTGGCTGTTTTAAAATCCTTGTAAGATAATTCTCACATTGTGTCATGTTGATGTTGGCATATTTTGATTATTTCTTCTTATTTAAGTTGAGATCTTCCTGGTTCTTGGTATGATGAGTGATTTTCTATTGAAACCTAGACATTTGGTGTATTATGTTATGACACTCCAGATCTTACTTAAATCTTCTGTTTAACAGATCTCCTCTGACACTGCTCTGATGGTTAAGGTGGGGGAAGGGAGGTGCTACCTCATTACTGCCAGGTGGGCAATCAAGTTCAGGTTTTCCACTCACCCTTTCTTGATACCTGGAACACCTGCTTGTTACTGCTGAGCAGAAGTGGGAGTTCAGGCCCCTTACTAGGCCTCTACTGATACGATGGGAGGCACAAGGATGCCTTGTCACTGCTCCCCACATATCCCCTAATGAGACCACGGCAAGGGGTCCTCATTACCCCTGGGTAGTGGGGGAAGTCTCGACACCCCACTAGACTTCCTCTGACATGTCCCCAGCAGGTGTTTTATTACCATGAGCTTGACAAGGGTGGTGGTCTAGGCTCTCCATTCAGCCTTTATTGATGGGAGTGAGGGTGGAGCCACAGTTTTATCTGTGATGTTTGGCTGGAGTAGATTTGTTATTTGTCTAAAAGTTTTCTTTCTTGCTACTCCTTTCCAGGTCCTTTGGCTAGAAATAGCAGGTTTTTCTTGAGTTTTGTTTTTGTTTTCTCTTCGTGTTGGTGTTCCTGTGTTACCAGCTTCTCTGGTATCCAGCCTGCAACATATGAGGCAGAAACAACACCCAGGGAGCTCGCTCCTTGTTATTCCTCAGGTCCCGAGGTCTCCGGTCAGCCAGCCCTTTTCTCTCCACCTTTCAGAGTATTTGTATATTTTATTTTATTTTATTTTATTTATTTATTTTTATTTTATTTTATTTTATTTTTTTAAATTTTATTTTCTCGATAAACATTGTAGCTGATTATTGCTCCCCATCACCAAAACCTCCCTCCCTTCTCCCTCCCCCCTCCCCCCCAACAATGTCCTTTCTGTTTGCTTGTCGTATCAACTTCAAGTAATTGTGGTTGTTATATCTTCTCCCCCCCCCCCGGTTTTGTGTGTGTGTGTGTGTGAATTTATATATTAATTTTTAACTCCCACCAATAAGTGAGAACATGTGGTATTTCTCTTTCTGTGCCTGACTTGTTTCACTTAATATAATTCTCTCGAGGTCCATCCATGTTGTTGCAAATGGCAGTATTTCATTCGTTTTTATAGCTGAGTAGTATTCCATCATGTAGATGTACCACATTTTCCGTATCCACTCATCTGATGATGGGCATTTGGGCTGGTTCCAGCTCTTGGCTATTGTAAAGAGTGCTGCGATGAACATTGGGGAACAGGTATACCTTCGACTTGATGATTTCCATTCCTCTGGGTATATTCCCAACAGTGGGATAGCTGGGTCGTATGGTAGATCTATCTGCAATTGTTTGAGGAACCTCCATACCATTTTCCATAGAGGCTGCACCATTTTGCAGTCCCACCAACAATGTATGAGAGTTCCTTTTTCTCTGCAACCTCGCCAGCATTTATCGTTCAGAGTCTTTTGGATTTTAGCCATCCTAACTGGGGTTAGGTGGTATCTCAGTGTGGTTTTGATTTGCATTTAGATGTGATGTCCAGGTTTTTAGTTGTACGTGGTGAGAGGAATAGGGCAAAGTGCATCTACTCCATCTTTTTCTGGAAGTAGAAGTTCTGTATTTGTTTTTGAAACTACATTAACTCCTTTTGGAATATAAAAAGATTTACATAAAAAAATGGTGACAGATGTCTTTGAAGTTCCAACTCAAATGCTATCTTCTCTGTGGGGCTTTCCCGTAGGACCTTCTTCTGTGTGATCACTGAACTCTATTCCTACTTTCATCGTAGCAATGATGCTTGTGCCCATGCCTTCACAGAAGACAGACTGCTCTCAGATTTGCTAGTGTGTTTTTTCAGATGAATGGACCCAAAGAAAGGTTGCAGCTGTTTTAAGTCACAAGCTGTGTACAGTTTGGATTCATATTTTATTATAAACGTTTCCACATATCTGTGCTAAATTTTATTGCTTTCACTTTTAGACATTTTCAATCATGCAATTCAACCTTATTGTTAGATCCAGCCTAACAGGTTGCACACTAAGTCTTATCTAAATATTAACGTAATGTACACTAGTTGGGAGAAAAAAATCTCTTTCTCCCAATGTCCAAACAAATCACCAAAGTTCACTAGACTGAAAACTCCAGAGACCATGCTGCTTTTTCATCTTTGTATCATTAGCTTCTAGCACAGTATATCATGCATGGAAGATTAGGGAATTCTCACCTGTTAGTTTTAATTTTTTCTGTGAAGTAAGAGGAAAGGTCATTTACTGAGAGAGAAGACAGATGGAATAGGCATCTCGAAAGATGATGGTTTGGAACACCCATTTTTAAAAAATAGATCAATGTATGTGGGATTGGGGAAGTGAGGGAAAGGGGGGTGATCTGAGACCACTTACAGATTTTCTATTTGAATGACTGGATGGTAGGTCATTACCCGAAATGATGAATATGGGAGAAGGAACAAGCTTTTGGAAAGATAGTGAGGTCAGTTGTGGACATGTTGATTTTAATGAGTGTGTAGGACCTCCTGGTGGAGCTATCTGGTAGACAGCTGTGTACAATGGGATTTTGCCATCACCTGGAAGCACATGGCTGGGATTGTAAACTGTGTGTGCCTTTGACTTTACCTAGAAGTATAAATAAGAATAGGCCAAGAATGGAACTCTGAGAAACACTAAAATTTAAGAGGCAGATATCTAAAAAGAAACCTTAAAAAGAGACTAATGAGTAATGGCCAGATTAAAAGGACCTGTCACAGTATCCAGGGAGGATTGGATTTCAAGGAGAAAATAGATAATGGCATTAAATGCTGCAGAGAAGTGAAAGAAAATGTGGATAGCAAAGGGAATCTTGAATTTGCAACTTGAAGGTTGGGGGGTGATAGAGTCAGAAGGCAGATTGCCGTGGGTTGAGAAGAAAAAGGAAGGTGAGGAAGTGGACATGTGAGGAAAGGCTATTCTTTGAAGAAATTTATGCCTGAAAGAAGAAAAGTGAGTGATATTCAGGAACAAAGGATGAGAAATAAATTTATTTCTTATTACTAAACCATATATTCTTAAAATAGAAAATTTAGAATACACAGATAAGCATGAAAGTATAAAGGATTTCATATAATGTCTTCTCCTTTAGATAATCACTGTTAATATTTTGGTATATACAAGATACTTATAGGCTTTTTTTCCTTTTATTTGTTGTTGGCCAGTATTGAGATCAGAACCCATGACCCTGGGGTTATAACCAAGTGAGCTAACTGGCCATCCCTTATTTATAGTCTTCCTAAAAGCATGAATATACTTTCAGAATAGTCTCATAGTTTTCATATCATTTCATAGACTACTTTTTGCATTTCTACATAACGAGTAATTTTCCGTGTCATAAGTATTTTTTCTACATGATGTTTAATTGCAGCAGATAGTGTTCTATTATATGTCATATATTTTATTTAAATATTTTCCCATTATTGAACATAATGATTTTATAATTTTTCAATGTTATAAACAGCACTAAGGTGACTCTCTTTGTAACTGTGTCTTTGAGCACATCCCTGATAAATTCTAGAAGAGGAATTACTGAATCAAAATTAATGCAAAAGTCTGTCTTTTGAGATGTATTGCACAATGCTTGTTGAACTTCTTATTACCATTATTTTTATATTGACCAACTTACGTGACCACCAGCAGTTCATTAAAATGAAGAAAGTATTTCTGCTAGGAAGAGAGAGACTTGAGCATTTCTTTTATGCTGAATGGAAGATGCCAGTACAGAGGGAGGAGTTGAAATTATAGAAGGCTGGTGACAGCCTTGAGGATGTGGGAAGAAATGGATCCGGAACATATGGATATAGAGGAGGAGGGACACTTCTGAAATGGGAAGGGAGGAGAAAAATATGAGTTCAGAGGAGTAAAACCTGCAGGACAGGGAGGTGGAACATTGAGGAATTTCTCCTCTGACACTCTCCAGTTTCTCTGTGGAGTAAAAGGCGAATGGTTGTTGAGTGAGAAGAAGGCAGGAATGGGATATGATCTTGAAGAGGGTGAAAAAGTTCTGGAAGGAGCAACACAGTGAGGGCTGACCAGATGCATACAAGGATTGCTGGAAGTTTCTTAGGGCACATGCAGTGCTGGGGGTCATAAGTCTACAGAGTTACCAATCTATAGAATTGTTATCCCACCTGGAACTGCCCTGTGGCTGGGTTCTTCCCATCACTGAGACCTTTAACAAATATCATATTCTCAGAGAGACCTTCTCCAATCATGTTACCTAAAGCAGCACCTTTCTGTGCCTCCAGTCACACTATTTCATTATCGAAGCACTTGTCACTACCTGAAAGTGTCTTGTTTATTTATTGACTTCCTTGTTTACTCATTTATTTCTTTGTCTCCCACTAGGGTGTGTTTATCTTATTCACCACTGTACTCTCAGTACACAGAACAATGCCTGATACATTATGGACTCTTTTTCACTTTTATTTTTAATTAAATTATTATTATTATTATTATTATTATTACTATTGGTGACTGGCCAGTACAGGGATTGAACTCTGGACCTTGGTATTATCAACACCATGCACTAACCAACTGAGCTAACTGGCCAGCCCCCTATGGACTCTTTAAAAAAATATATTGTTGATTGACTAAATGAATGGGTTAATAGTTAAGAACATGACAGAATTTATTTATGATGAATTAGGATTTCCAGAAGACATGGGGGAAAGGTAAGGATCATTGGGGATGAAATCCAGAGCAGAATGGGGATAAGAGGATGTGAGGAGAGAGAGGAGGTGGGGACTTGCATCTAAGGAGATGACCGAGGGTTGAGTGGTGAGAGGCATGAGGAGATTGACTGGCCTCAGGATGCTGGGGAGGTTGAGGTTGGGGTCCCAGTGGTGCTGGAGGACTGGACACATTGGAAAACAGCTGCCTGGTAGTGAGATGAAGAGCGACTGGGGAGGGGAATATTCAAATACTGGGACAGGTGATGGACAGAGTGGGTCCCTGTGATATGCCTCAGAAATGCCATGCGAGGACCTGCTCTTCTTGCACGTGCCCGAGGCAGAGAGGTGTACCCTACGTAAAAGTGTGACAAAGGACAAGCTGCCCTAAGGATTCTTGATACCATCAAGAAGACTGCATTTGAGAGCAAGTGATAAGAAACAGTTGAATCCATTCATGTGTACAAGAACTTTTGTTGTGTAACCATGAGAGGAAGGAGGAGTTTTGCATAAGCCTAGGGGATGTTAGAAATTAGAGGAGGAGAAAGAGACTGGTGTTGCAGTCATTCCTTTTAGAGCCTTTGGACTGTGCTCAGAGGGTTAGAAAAATGGGGTGAGAAATGGCTGAGATTGTTTCTTATGAAATCCAAGGAAAGGGGCGATGACCAGAAGATCGTGAAAATGGTCTTGAGGATTTTATAAGCTTCTAGGCAGAAGTGGAGCTGTTTTGGAACTCGAACAAAGCGCAGCTGAAGACGCCCAAGTTCTCCAGTCTTGGTGATGGTGGCAGGAGGGTGGCCAACCTTCCCACCCAACTAGCTCGGTTCCCCCTTTGCCTTGCTGCAGGAAGTCCAGCCTGTGTGGGCCCCTTCTCCTGATATGTCTGAGATCCCACAAGGCAGTTTCTCCCCCTCTGGAGCCCTTTTCCCATTCTTCTGCTGCCACCCCTTGCAGCTTGTAACAGTGCTGTCACAATACTGTCAAGCTCATGACAGGCATGGCTCCACAGTGTAGCTAACTCCAGGCTGTCATGATGACACAACTTTACTGAAGTCTTGAAATTAAAAGGGATTACAATGCAGAAAACAAGAACTCAAAATTCATTGTCAGATATCACTGCTCCTAGAGCCTATTAGCCAGGTTTTCTCACAGGAAGTCCCCAGCTGGCCACTTCTTTCCTCATCCCCCAAACTCCCTAGGGTGGAGGCATCACTCTTCCCAGAGTGTAAGCCTCCTGCCAGAGCCTTGGACCCCACCCTCCATACCTGCAGGGTTATCTCCTTTTCCACCACAGGACAAGAATATACACCTTCCATTTTCCTCTGGCAAATATTTAAACGACCATTCTTAATATGTAGGTGTTAAAACAAGGAGAGAAATTACTTCCCAAAGCCTTCTAAAGGTGATTCCATAATGTATGTGTGGGATCCTCCTAGCTTCAAGAAAAGGAAACAGAACAGCCACATGGTGGTAAGCTTGAAAGTTCTAGTTGACATTTCCTGTGAATACTGGGGAAAAAAGCAGGGGATTTGGTGTTTGTAGCTCAGCTACAACTTGCCCCATCTTTAACCGGACAGAAGGCAAAGCCAGGGCACCACCTTCCATGTTGCAGGTCAGAGACCATAAATGTGGAAAGCAGACTCAATGAAGGGATCTTTCTTCCTTTAAGCATACACATTTTACCTAACAGACTTTGAGGTGTGGAATACAAAAGTCAAAACACCCAAGGTCTGCACTTAATAAATGCAAAGGAAAAACAATTCATTTGGTCAGTAGTAATGTCACAGGCTCTTGAGATGTAAAGAACTTCAGAGATCATCTTGCTGAGCGCTTCTCACATTTAGTGTGTACATCTGAGCAGCTTTTTAGAAATTCAGGTTTCTAGGCCTCAGCTCCAAGGAGCCTGCTTCAATAGCTCTGGTACGGGGCCTGAGAATCTACATTTTAAAACAAGCATTCTCTGCTGGATAATTTCCATTTGCCTTTTCAGACCTATTCTCCACCCTTCTCTGTCCAACCATGTGCCCCAGGAGGTGACTCTGGACTGCATCAACTCAGCTGCCTTGTGCTCTGGAAACCAGGTGACCTCAGCAATGGGAAGTTCTGGCAGGAAGTGAGTGGGTAGGAGAAGAGCGAGGTTGGGACATTGAGTCCCCCTTGGTCACTTCCCTTCCAGGCTGCAGGTTGGCTGTGGCTGCGTTCCTCGGTTGACAGCTGAGTCCTCTCCTTCAGTCACTCCCTCCCTTTCCTAACCCCTTCAAGTCTGGGGTGCCCCATACCCAGGGTGCACCCAAGACCAAAGGAATCATAATCTCTAGCAGGGGCACCCAGAACTCGCACTTTAAAGCAGCCCCAGGAGATGCTAAGGTGCAGCCGAAGTTGAGGACAATGGCTGTAGACCAGGCGCTTTTGTTAACAAGCAGCTGCTGATTCAGAACGTCTGAGGTGGGGCCTGGCATTGCGCGCGTCTAACAAGATCTCTGGGTGATTCATACACACATTAAACTCGGAGAAGCACTGTTCTCGACCATCTCCTTCATTTAACAGATTAAAAAAGCAAAATCCAGAGACAGAAAATGACTTCCCTGAGAATACAGAGGACTAGAACCTAAGCTTCCCAAGTTTGATGGGCTAGAGACCCGAGATCACCCTTAAAGGTGGCGATGCAGAATCAGAAAAATACCAGCACAAGCCTAGGAGCTCTGCTGAGGACTTCCTTCAACCAGTTTATTCCACGGAATATATATGTGTGGGTATATATATATTTATACATATATAAAACCCCTGGAAACATGAGACCCAAGGAAAAAGGAAATTTCCCGAGGCCTCACAGAGGCAGGTGCGAAGAGCAGCTGCTGGAAGAGTTCTCCATTGGGAGCATTCATGGAGGGAGGGGGACAGACCAGATGGTGTCAGCTTTTCCACAGACCATGTCCCAAGAGTCCCAGAGTAAGTTCTGCAACCCTGGGATCATTAGAAATGTGCTAACGTTGTCACATCCTTGGAACCAATCTTTGGGCAGGAAATGACAGGCTCTTGGACTCTGATTCACAAATTTCCCAAGACTTTGCTTCCTGTGAAACATTTAGAGCTTCTTAGCAGATAAGTCCTATGGTAGATTGTTTGCAAGAATGGCCCAGAATTCCTCTGCCTATATCCATGTTCTTGAGTGGAGTCTTCGTCTCTCATACTGACTCAGGGTTGGCCACACGGCTTGTCTTGGTCAGTGGGACTGAAGCAACCATTCCACAAGCAGAGACATGAAAAGGGCTTGCACATTTAGGCTTGCCCTCTCTTGCTGCTGCTTGGAACTGAGATGCCATGTGAAAAAGCTAGGCTAACCTACTGCAGGGTGAGAGCCCATAGGAAGCAGAGACAAGATGTCCCAACCAAGACCCTCTTGCTGCCAGGCCAACTAGCCTGCCAACCCCTAGACATGTGACTGAGGCCATCCAGCTGCCAGCCAAATGGCCAACTGACCAAAAATGCACATGGGAACCCAGCAGAGGTCTGCAGAGCCAGCCCAGAGCTGAAGAACCCAGCTGACCCTGAGCTAAATCAGATGATTATTGGTTTAAGTCAGTTTTAGTGTGGTTTATTACACAACCAAAGCTAATGGATTCACCTCCAAACACAAATTTAGCCTGAAATGTTATAAGCTCCTTGAGGGCAAGGCATGTCTCTTGCAGCACTGTTTGTGTTAGCAGAATATTAGAAACAGAGTGAATGCTCATGTTGTAACCTGCCATGGAATAATAGGCAGCCATTATAAGAAACCATTAAACTCGCACCCACTGATTTAAAGGCGTTTCAGAGAGTTATCAGTGTGCGGGGGTGAAAAAAGCAAAATCACAGAGCAGTGAATACATAATGAGAACCCATTTTTGTCAAACAGTAACAAAGTCTCATGCACATGTTTCCATAATTATACGAGCCAGGAGAAAACTACAAACAGACTCACACCAATGAGTGGTGGAGATGCAGATAGGAGTGGGGGAGAATGAAGGCCGGGGTCGGAGGAGAAAAAGAAAGGAAAGAAAGCATTCATATGCCCCTAAAATATGTATGATCCTGTGTATGTAACAGCATCCGTATTTACTCATGCCTAAACATTTCCTGAAATGATCATTTCTAAAATGTTAATAAGATAACCAAACATCTCCGGTGATAGCATTTCACTCTTTTTTTCTTTGAACTTTCAAGAATTGTTCGGATTTTATATTGAATATGTGGTACTTAATAAATTTAATAATTCATAAAGCCATTTTTCTGTTGGAAAAAAAAAAAAGTGCTCCAAGCCTAGAGTGGTGCCGCATATGGGTCAATGTGCAATAGAATCACCTGTAGTACTTCTTAAAAATTAAAATTCCTGCATCCCACCCCAGACCTAGCTGGAATCTGCATCACAAACGAGCACCCCAAGTGATTCTAACTAGCACTGAAGTATGGGAACCAGTGCCAGAGCTTCTGCAGAACGAACAATCAGCAGTGTTTGTTGAAAAGTCACCCACACTCGAGGCAGCTAATCTGAAAAACATGAGTAGCTAAGGCAGCTGATGGACATTTAGTCTGTAAGCACGTTCAAGGTCTTATGTAGTCCACCGTACCATGCAACTCTCCTTTCTGACTTCCGGTTTCCACTACTCCGGCCACCTCCAGGAGCCTGTCTCCTCTTTTCATTCACGACTCCTGCATGTTCAGGGACTGTCTCCTCCTGCACCCCTTTCTCAGGGCCACCTTCCAGGACCCTTCCTCACACCTACTGGCCATAAACCATTTGTGGTGGATGTCCCAGGCTCAAGCTCTACCTTTTAAGTGACCCTGGTTACCTGTATCTTCATGTGTCATCATTTTAGGGACACTCCTGGATGCTCCTAACAGAGGACAAACCTGGAGATAAGGTGGCAGGTAAGCAGACTTAGTGGTGGGGGTCATGAAGGCAGTGGTCTGTTACTGGGTGTGTGACTGGGCCCAGGTGTGGCCTTCACTCTATGAATTTGTGGCTAGTTTTAAAATTGGTGGTTAAGGATAAGCCGTGCCAGGCAGGCGAGATTTAAGGGCTGTAAGCTGTTATATTGTCTCGCCTTTAAGTACTTCTGCAAAAGGGGTGTGTGTGTGTGTGTGTGTGTGTGTGTGTGTGTGTGTGTGTGTGTGTGTGTGTGTGTGTGTGTGTGTGTGTGTGTGTGTGTGTGTGTGTGTGTGTGTGTGTTACTTTTGATCTTTACTCTTCTTAATTGGGAATATACAATTTCGGGGTGTTTGGTTAGCATTGGAAACACTAATCAGAAGCCCATATTCCAGAAAGGAAAACCCTAAGCCCTTCAGCTAGCTTTATGAATTAGCATAATAGATTTTATAACTGGCTTTACATGGTGAAACTCTGCAGACTGGCTTCAACATCATGACATGGTGATCCTCCTGCCCCCGCAAGCCCAGCAGGCCTTATATGTTGGCATGGCACCCAACGTTTCAGGCATAGCCCTGTGTCCTGGGCTTCCAGAGGCCTCCCTCACCCAGTCCTGGCCAGGTCAGCTCAGTTGTGCTGAGAGGAGACTGTTGCATCTGCCTTGGACAAACCTTTCATGCAAGCTCCTGAAAGAACAGAGAGATGCCATTACATGGAACTTACAGAACAGGTTCCGCAACTACTACTTGCCAGTAAATATTTGTAGGTGTGACAGAGCTCTCTTCTCCCAGGCTCCCTTTCATTGCAACAAACTGCCTCATAGAGAAATGGTTTCATTGTAACAAACTGCCAGTTACCCTCACCTAGTTTTTTGTGACCCCTGTCTATTAATTCTTAAAAGGTCCAGTAATTGTGAATAATCATACTGGTTTAGGTAGGCCACAACATGATCTCAGAATGATCTCAGAAATGTTTCTTAGACCTGCCACCCTCCAACAGAGCTGGATCTGCTCTGAGGAAACTTCCTGGGAGACAACAGGCTGCTGCAGGGGGCATCTGCCCACCCCCAGCCCACCTCCCACCTCCACCCCTGAAAACCTAAACCCATAACTCCTTGCCCCATGCTTGCTGGGGGAGAATTTGAGGCTGCCTGTGCGTGGCCATCTATCCTGGTGGTCAGAAAAAAAGCAGAAACTAGGACAACATTTTAAAATGGTTCCACATCATACTCTGTGACCTCAGTTGAGTTGGTGCAGTGGGGCCAGGGGCTGGGTAGGTGGAGGGACAATAGAAGAAATACGGTTTCATGAAATTTGGAGAGAAATGTGAGTCAACCTACTTAACTACATATATAAATACTAAGATATGTTGTGTGCTTACTATGTGCCTGGAACTGTGGCAAGCTCTTTAAATGGATCATTTAATTTAATCCTCTCAACAAATGAATGTGGTATGTACTATCATTGTCCCTTTGACAGAGGAGGAAACTGAGTGGGCAAGTCACTTGCCCAAGGTCACAGAGGTGGTAAGTGGAGGAATAAGGACTCAGATCTAGGAGTGTCTGACACTGGAGCCCAAGCTCTCAACTACCATTTCTGAAAGAACTGGAACCTCAGGAATGTGGAGGAGGGGAGTAAACTGAAGTCCTTGGACACTGCATCAGCAAAAGCATCACAGAAATGGCTCTGCCACCTGTTTCTGTGGTGTCCTCTCCCGCATCTGAGTCATGGGGGTTGAGGGCATGGCTGGGGTCCTAGCTGTGGGTGAGACAGTGACTGATTTGTGCGTCCTCTTCCCTTCCCGATGTGTTTGTTGGGGCGAGTGGGAGCCTCTTTCCTCCACAACTGGTGGGCGGGGGCGCTGGTGCGGCTCCCCAGGAGCGTTTGTGCATCCTTTCCAGGTGAGAGCAGAAGCAACGTCCAGAAGCCACTTCCCGAGGCAGAAACAGAGATCTAGGAAGACCATAGGGAGAAAAGCTGGGATTTTGCAACAACTGTGAAAACGATGCTAAGGGAGGCAGAGCTTTGCCCAGACAGTGGAGACCCCTCCTGTCCTGAATGCTTTAATTGTCCTGAGTTAATACTTGGTGTTATTTCGATTCTCCCCGAACTGGCCTTTGGAGCACTTCATTCTGATTCCTCTGCTTATTCAGTGACACCCTTGCTAACCCTGGCCACGAAACATGACAGCCATGTGCTACTTTTGACGTGGTTGGGAAAGATCAGATCCAAGACCTCCAGACTCCCTGCCTATCCTTTCTCTGCACTCAGCCATCAGCACTGTAGTATTAATTCACACCTGGGGCTTGGAGAGTTGTGTTGGTATTTTAAATGTCATCTCTAATTATGCAATGAAATGCCTTAAGAAGTTTTTATTGTCAGTGGGGTGGATGGAAGACAGACACTTGCGGAAAGGAGATGGGGATTCCTCCCTAGGTTAGAGATAGTCCTGTTGTGAAGCAGAGGGAAGCCCATCGGTCTAGGCAGGGATACATTCGGCTGTCACACAACTGTGACTGGCACAAGAACCAGAGAGGAAGGATGCAGGCAAACACAAGGCTGAAGAGCATCTCCTTGGAGGCCCCATCGCGGAACATCAACACAACCCTAAGCCCCAGGGCTCCTCCTATGAGGTAAGCGTGTTGAACGGTTGCCTAGCCACACCTCTGGGCACCTCCCACCGCAGGGGAAAGGCCAGATCTCTGGAGCCAGGGACTCATGAGAAGTATGAAAGCGATTTGTACTCAACAATAGAGCTGCTGACTGACAGTCATAATAGAAACAACCAGAGCCAGGCAAGAAGAGGGAATCTTAACACATGAATGTTACTAGAAGCTTCTGATCCTAGCAGAGAAGAGATGACAAAGAAAACACAAGAAATGGTCACCTCGACACGTGGCTATAGGTCCTGGTTTTGTTCATTAAGCTCATTAGAGTAGAATTTCCTCAAGGGCAAATGGGCATTTCGTTACACACAAATTTCTTGAGTTTCTTGTTTGTGTAAGTTAGTATGAGGGATGCAAAGGTACCAGCACAATCTTGATTCCAAGGTACATGTAATCTAGACAGGGAGATAAAACACATGACTAAAATATAAGGCAGAATTGAACACGTGTGGAGTTTGAGAATTCAGAAGAAAGAAGTGACTTCCAGCCAGGGTGGTCAGGAAGGGCTTCATGGAGGAGGTGGGGTTTCCGCTGGGCCTTGAAGTTGAGTGCACTTTTAATAGAAAGAAGTGAGTGAGGCAAAAGCAGGAGCGTGAGAAGCTACAGTCATCCATCAATACATGTGGGTGACTGGTTTCAGGACCCCCACAGATTCCAAAATCTGTGGATGCTCAAGTCCCTGATATAAAGTGGGTAGTGTTGGCAGATAACTTACCCACATCACCCCATGTACTTTAAGTCATCTCTAGATTACTTATAATAGCCAATGCAATGTAGTTAACTATGTAAGTAGTTGTTATACTATATTGTTTAGGGGATAATGACAAGGAAAAAAAAACCTATATATGTCCAGTACAAAGGCGCTTTTTTTTCTGAATATTTTCAGTCTGTGGTTGATTGAATCTATGGATGCAGAACCCACAGACATGGAGGGTCAACTGTATATGGAACAAAGTAAGGTGAAAAAAAGAGAAAAACCCAAGAAGATAGTTGGGGCCTCATTCATCCAGCCCTTCCTATGAGTCAGTAAGCTATCCAACTTCTCTGAATAAATTTCTGATGTGCTAAGTGGGTCACAGTTGGTTTATAGTGTTTGCAACCAAAAGTGCTGTAGGACACAGTTGTAGGAAAATTGTACTTTCATGAGAACACAAGCAAGAGTGAGTGTGATAATAATAATTAATATGTTGGATAAAGAAAATGTGGGATATCTATCTATCTATCTATCTATCTATAAGGGAATTCTATGCAGCCATAAAAAAGAATGAAATTCTGTTACTTGGAGCAACATAGATGAGCCTGAAGGACATTATGTTAAGTGAAAAAAGCCAGGCAGAGAAAGATAAATATCACATGGTCTCACTCATCTGTGGAAGCTAAAACATTGATCTTATGGAAGTTGAGAGTAGAATAATGGTTCCTAAAGCTGGGAAGAGTGGGCTGGGCAGGGCAGAGGGGAGATAGGGAAAGGTCGGTCAATGGATACAAAATTACAACTAGACAGGAGGAATAAGTTCTAGTGTTCTATAGCACTGCAAAGTGACTACAGTTAAAAGCAATACACTGTATAATTTCAAATAGCTAGAAGAAGGGATTTGGAAAGTTCCTAACACAAAGAAATGACAAATATTTAAAGTTATGGATATGCTAATTACCCTGATTTGATCATTACACATTGTATACATGTACCGAAAGATTACATTGTACCCTATAAATAGGTACAATTATTATTTGTCAATTAAAAATAAAATAAAATAATGAATGCTTATTGATCAATTACTGCATGCCAGGTCATTACTAGATGCTGGGAATACAACAGGGAACAACAAAAATCCCTATCCTCTAGAGCTTGCAGATGTGCAACTCTCACATTTCACAGATGAGGAATAGGCAGGCTGTGAAACCTGGCCAAGCTCACGTAGCAAAAAAGTGGCAGAGCCAGGATTTGATGCCAGGCAACCTCAGCTCCTCTGTGCTCTGCTTTGTTACACATGGATAGTGGTCAGGATGTTTCTAGAAAGACACAGAACCAGTGAATGGGCCCACACCTATCTAAGAGTATGTAAAACCCAACGCCCTCCCCAAAATAATGAGAGATGGTTTTTAAAGAATATGTAACTATAGAAAGTCAGCTACAGGGGCTAGCTGGTTAGCTCACATGAGAGAGCGTTGTACTGGTAACACCAGGGTCAAAGGTTCAAATCCCCACACTGGCCAGTCACCAAAAAGCCCCCCCAAACAAAAGTCAACTACAAAAGTAAAATAAATTTCTTTTTCATCCCTTCCTTTTCCTTTTCTTTAAAAAAATCTTTTGCATCAAAAGACAACCGCCAGAATGGAAGAAGATATTTGCAAATCATATATCTGACAAGGGTTAAATATCCAGAATATATCAAGAACTCTTAAAACTCAAAAACAAAAGACAACCCAATTAAAAAATGGGCAAAAGGACTTGAATAGACATTTCTCTAAAGATACACAAATGGTCAAAAAGCACATGAAAAAATGTTCAATGTCATTGGTCATTAGGGAAATATAAATGACAACCACAATGAGATACCGCTTCACACCCACTAGGATGGATAGAATGAAAAAAAAGAAAGAAAAGAAAGTTGCAAGTTGGTGGGGATGTAGAGGAACTGGAACATACATTGCTGATGGGAGTGTGAAATGGTGCAGCCACGATGAAAAACCAGTCTGGCAGTTCCTCAAAAAGTTAAACATAGAGTTTCCATATGACTCTCTCCTAAGTATATACCCAAGATAAATGAAAACATATGTCCACACAAAAGTTTAGACACAGATGTTTATAGCAGCATTATTTATAATTGCCAAAGGTGGAAACAACACAAATGTCCATCAACTGATGGATAAACAAAATGTGGTATGCCCTTACCATGGAATGGTATTCAGCCATAAAAAGAAACAAAGTACTGATATATGCTACAATATGGATAAACCTTGAAAACATCATGCTAACTCAAAGAAGTCTATCACAAAAGGCCACAAAGTGAATGATGCAATTTATATGAAACTTCCAGAACAGACAAATCCATCCAGACAGGAAGCACGTTGGAGGTTACTAGGGAGTGGGAGAAGGAGAAATGGGGAGTGATTTCTCAGTGGGTATGGGCTTTCTTTTTTGGTGTGATGGAAAAATCTTGAAACTAGAGAGTGCAGGTAGTTGCACAACATTGTGAATGCACTAAATGCTGCTGAATTGTCAAGTTAAAATGAATAAACATGGTTAATTTCATGTTGTGTGAATTTCACTTCAATAAAAAAGAGATTGTAAGTTAAGAAAAAAATGAAGGTAGTTGGGGCCAGGTCATGAAGAAGCTGAAAGCCAAGCAGCAGAATTTGTGCTTTATTCTGTAGTCAGTAAGGAGCCATTGAAGGTTTTTATCGTGTAATATCAGAGTCGAGTCTCACTGTGTGGAACAGAAGGAAAAAGAGAAACTGAGTCGGGTAGGCCAGCTAGGAAGCCATTGTGAGAATCTAGCTGGGGGCCGGAACCATCAGGCAACCAAGAGGAGAGCAGGGACGTGAAAGAACCATTTCAGAACAAGTAGGTCTTGGCAGCTGCTCAGATGTGGGCACCGAGGAAAGGCAGGACTCATTCGGTTCTGCGGTATTGAACCTGCCGCCTGGGTAAAGGTGGATTAGCAGGAGAAGGAGCTCCTCTTTGGAGGTGATAAGAAGAGGAAGGAGATGTGTTTGGATGAGCCACAGGGCTGGTTAGGGATCTAATGGAAAACTCTCCAAGCAGGAACCGTGACCTGGTTCTGAGAGCAACGCAGGTTCAGGTGGAGGTCACTCTGAGGATTCAAGTCCCACCCAGCGTCTGCTACTGTCTCCAGAGCAGGAGCCCCCCAAGTCAGGCTCTGTGATCCCACCAGCTGAGGAGGGTAAAGCCAAGACCAGGCTTCTGTAATTGCGGCTGCTCAGGGGGGACGTCTGCCTGCCTCCCCCAGCACGGAGTCAGGGAGTGGTGGGACTGCAGGTCCTAATTCCACCCTGGTGTCACCACTGCTCCCACCGGGTTTTGGGAGTGCCACAAAGCACAAGTGTGTGCTTCCTGCAGGGACAAATAGACACATGGCTGGAATAGAGAGAGGCTGACACTAGAGACTCAGGATTGGGAATCACCTCCATCACCGCTTGAAAGATGATAGTTGAAGTCAGAATGAAAGAGGTGGCAGAGGGGACTGTACAGAAGAAAACAGAAAAGAGGGACAAGGCCCTGCTGGGGAAAGAGAGGCGCACAGAAAGGAGAGCTAGAGAAGGATTTGTGAAAGGCTTTGGAGAAGGAGGTGTCAAAGAGGTGGGGGGGAACCAAGTGGGTGCTGTGCCAGAAAAGGCGACCCGAGAGTGCAGAGACACCAGGGGGATGAGGCCAGGGAGGCTGGTGTTTGGTGATCCTAAGGTCACCTTGCAGAGAACGGTTTTCATAGAGCAGTAAGGGGAACGGATGACAGAGACGGAGGAAGTCGGCAGGCGACGGGGGAGCAGGGGCAGTGAGAGCCGGTAAAGTGCAGCAGCCGAGTGCCAGGGAGGTTAGCGGCGCCCTGTCGCCCTGTCGCCCTGTCGCGGCGTTCTGCTGGTTTGTCCGTCAGCGCGTCCCCAGGTCGAGGCAGAGGCGCCACGAAGAGGGGGACTGGGGGCTCGGAGGCACAGGCGCGGGGTGTCCAGACAGCTCAAGAGGGCAAGGGGCTCGACCTGGGCCGGGTGCTGCCCCTTTTGAAGTGCCCCAGGGAGGGTGACAACGAAGAGTGGGAGCCAGGAATTTTTTGAGGAAGAGAGGAAGAAGTTTGCTTCAGTTCGAGTTCCCTCCCAACAGACCCCGAGACAAGGACTTGGGTGCATTTAGTGTGCTCGGGCGTGTGACTGAGCAAATCACGCTACGGGCAGTAAGGGCTCCGTCGTGCTGGGGACACGGGAGGGTCTGTGTGGAATGTGCCTCTGAGTTGTCCCCCCGGCGGGGGAGGAAGGGGGTGCATGTCTCCACACCCCCACTCGCGGGTTGAGGGGTGCTCCTGGGCGCTGACGCTGAGGAAAAGCCCCAGACGAGCTCTGCTGTAGGGGAACGTGTCTGTAGGTGACCTCCGGCGTTGGCGGCGTGTGTGTGCACGCGTGCATGTGTACGTGTGCATGTGTGTGCTCTAGTGTGCGCGTGTGCATGTGCGTGCGTGTGTATGTGTGACGGGTGAGGCAACTGGCAGGGTTGGCTACACGCTAAAGAGGCTCTTTGAGTCACAATAAGGGAATCTGAGGGCACATTTGGCCAGGGAGCGGGGGGAGACACATGCTTGGCACGGATTTGGGAAAAGTTTTCAAGCAGCAGTAACCGTGCCTCAGATAAACCTCATTGGCTACGGTACTGCCACTGCGCAAAGCTTTGGCACAGTTTTGGTGCCGTGGGAACTTGCTGGGCTGATCCGTGGAGATGGTTCCTTCCTGCACAGGGAACAAATCTAGAAATGCACCAGGGGGTGAAGAGAAGGGAGAGAGGAACAGGGAAAACGGGCAGGTTGTCAATCATCAGATGTTTTTTTTCTCGCCGCGCTGAAGTCACAATTTGGATAAAAATTTTGGAATTGAGAGAAGACTTTTTACTTTGAAATTACAAAAGGAGGTTCCTGGCAAAAGTTAGGATCCACAATCATAGCCTTTGGAAAATGGAAACCTCCAAGTGCTCAAGTGATGCTCCCTGCTAACCACATCAACAAAACCATCATAGTGTGGAATGATTCATGCCAGCCCATCAGGGATCCTCAGGAAACTGTTGCTAGGAGGAAAAACCCCTGGTGGGTGGAAAGAAGCCAGCTGGAAACTTCCTCTCCACAGACACACCTCCTGTCCAACAGTCCCTGCAGGGCTGGGCTTGGGGCACAAAAGGAATTACTTCCCCACCGCACCTCTGAGGCCATGGACAGGGCGTTTATGGGGGCCCAGCCCAGAGCTGAGATGCCCCTCTCATCTTTGCCAGTCACTTACTGATGGTGCATGGCGAGGAATGGCCACCTGGTTCTCTTGGTATTCTGAATACAATTTCTCTGTAGAACTGAGTTGAGATGTCTGGTTGAAATCCAAATGAGAAGGTGAGAATTGCAGTCATTTCTCATGACATCCACTATGTACAGAAATACAGTCTAACCCTTTTTTTTGGGGGGGGGGCAGGGATCCAAACCCTTGACCTTGGTGTTCTAACACTGCACTCTAACCAACTGTGCTAACCGGCCAGCCACACATTCTTCTATGCGGTAAATTTGTAATTTTGTCAAAAGAAATCTGGTTAATTTAATGTGACTTATTGTCAAAGAGGAAAAATGCTGCCTCATTCATTTCATAATGTTCCCATTAAGGTGATTGCGGAATGGATATCTTGTTTTTCTCAGCTACTGAGGTTAAATTAATTGACTTTAATTCCTGGGCTTATTTCTCCTTCTTTCTTTCATTTGCCCTTCTCAAATACCTTTTTAAAAAACAAAGAAGCAAACAAACAAAAAATTATGCTTCAAAATTTTAGTCAAATTTATGATCCTGGCTCCCAACCTTCCATTTGCCAGGTCCATTATAATTTTACCTATAATGATCTTGAATCCATTAATGAATAATCAAGATGCAGGAAAATGTTATTATTACACCAGGTCACGGGGCCCAGGAGAGCAGTCGCATTAGAGGCCTCATCATACCAGGAGGCTGTGTGATGTACAGGGTAGTTCATGAGCTGGATGCCAAGAGGCAGGCTGTGGGATCTTGGGTATGTAAGTCGGCCTCAGGGTTTTGATCTGTCCCTGTAAAATGAGAAAACTGAATTAGATAATCTCAACTATCTACACATCTAAAGTGGCTAAATATATCATTGAGTGGTAGACAGTGAGCAAGTAAGGCTCACTCAGGCTCTGGGAAAGAGGGGACAGGGCTCTAAAGCTTGCCGGCCCATCAAGCACTCACCACAATAAGAGTAAATTTGTAGTCCTTTTTGCTGCACACTCGGTTAGCAGCAGAATGCTATATGACTGCTCAAGTTTGTGGGTCCAATTCATGCCTGCCATCTCCCCATCCTTCCCTCCTGGTAATAATAGCTAGCACTTCAGCACTTACCATGTTCAGGCAGTTTTCTAGCGCTTTTTATATATTAGCTCACTTAATCATCATAACACCCCAATAATATAAGTACTTTTATATTCCCATTTTACAGACAGGGAAATTGAGGTACAGAGAAGGTAAGTGACTTGACCAAAGTCATACCGCTGATAAGTAGGGACTCAAACCCAGGTCGTCTGGCTGAGTGTGCTCTCAACCGCTTAGGCATCCTGCCTCTGCTAGAGATGGTAATAATTATCCATCGAAGTTGTGTGTGAGAGGTGGTCGGTACTGCCGAGAGAAGGCTGCTACTGCTGGAATGTGTGTGCGTGCGTGTGTGTGTGTGTGTGTGTGTGTGTGTGTGCAATAGAAGCTTCACTCTGAATAATTTAAGAATCCTCTGTGCTTTCCTGGGACAGAGCTGCACTGGGTCTCTATAGCCTTGACGGCCTTGACCTTAAGCAAGGGGAGGTGAAACAGAGGGAAACAGGGGAGGTCAAGGGCAGAGGGGTGGAAGAGGAAGCCAAGGGGACATCAAGGGAAGAAAGGACCTGAGGGCAGCCATCCCAGCTTGAATGGCCTGAAAGGCCAACCCATGAGAGACACTGGGGCATCCACTGAATGGATCCCAAGCCTGTTCTTGGCTGATGAGGAGGAAGACGGGGCTCACCCTATGGAAGGATGATACCCACAGAGCCTTCTAGATAACGTGCCTCATGGAGGGCTGGAAGGGGGCTGAGCAGCAGGAAAGGGCTCTTCACTGCTTGTCTACAGCAGTGCTTCCCCAAAGACTCTGGTTCAGAATCACAAAGGTGGGCCCTGCCTGGAATCTTTATTTTTAGGAAAGTCTCCTGGGAATCTCTATGTGCATCACCTGTGGAGATCACAAGTCTAATCCAGCCTCTTGCCGATAAGTCACTGAGGCTCAAAGGCATGCTCGACATTGTAAGGTCAGCTAAAAGTAGAGCAGAAATTGAACCCGGGTCTCTTGGCTTCCTGCCTCATTTTTTTTTTTTCTTCTACAACACACAGCAGAGGGATAGAGGGGTGGCTTTGTGCTTGGAAGGTGGGACAGTGACTTGTACACTTGTAGCAAGCGTAGCAAGCATACTGCTTCTGCTCAGAATCTAAACAATCGTTACAAACTGGGTAAAGATAGCAAGTTTTAAAATGAATAAACGAGCACTAGAAATACAAAATTACTTGCCAGCAACACAAGCTGACTGGAGCTGATCCCCAGAAAATAAAACAAAAACGTACATTTTATCCACATAAATGCAATAGTTAATTGGCTTTTGTATGATTAACTTGAGGATTTTCCCCAGTTATTTTAGTATAGATTTGCTTAATTTCCTCCCTTTCAAAACTCAGCTGTGCCATCATCAATCCAGAGATTTTAAACATGTACTTTTAATTAAAAAACATTTTTTTTTTTTTTAGTATTTGGTATGGGGTAGGAGAAGTTCCTAAGACACCTTGATACTGCCACTGCTACCCTTATGGCACACTCATAGAGCTAAATGAAGGGTTTTATAGCTTTTTTTGGCTTTGGTGTACCCCTTCCCCCCATTCCACACAAATCATAACACAACACACACACACACACACACACACACACACACACACACACACACACACACACACACACACTCACACCTCTCTCTCTCTCCCCACTCCTGATAGGTGGAACTCAACATTAGCAACAAAGCAGTTTCTATGTCTTAAAAGTGCTCCAATTTGAAGAATGTGATGTTTCAAGGAAAATGGGTCGTCCAGGCCCCCACAGGGTGTGGGGGGAGGTGCCCTTCAGGATAAAGGGGGGACCTGGTGGAAAAGGAAGAAGACCATGGGTGAGGGATTTCTGCCCACACAAGGCTGACTTGGTGCTAAATTGCAAAGGGACTTGAATCTTGCCACCATCCTCTGCATTTACCTGCCTCCAAGATCACCCATTAAGAAGGGTGGGTTCTCTGTGGGGAGTTCTGAGCCTGCTTGTCTTTCCTGCTGGGCATTAATAGCAGCCACATCTATATAATGCTTTATTATTTTTTAAAATGCCTTCTATCTATAATTTCTTTAGGAGGAGGAAGATACTTGACTTGGGTGTAAGTATATTTACTTCTTTTATTTCTGCTTGGGATTTCACGTTAGTTTATGAATTTAAATTAGAGATTAAGAGTATTTATGTTGATCGTTGATGGAGAGGTAATTTTATAGGAAAACTTAATTGACAAGTTTGGGTCACAGTTATATATTTATATATTTTCAGCTCCTGATTTCCTGGTGCCCTTCTGTGAGGAAAGAGTTAACAAGCAGATCAGGTTGCTTACTTCTTGCAGGTGTCAAAGGACCATGGTCCACCCTTGGCCAACTCCTAGGAATGTGGCCCTTGGAGTGTTCTTTAATGTTAGTGATTGATGATTTCTCATATACACCAGGAGCAATGGACTGCACCAGCCCAGATCATCAAATTTCCTTATAAAACATCAACATTGATGATGGGCACCTAGATTCTCTGTTGGAGTCCTGAACCTTGGTTGCTGTGGCTGGTTGCTAAGAGAATATGCCTACATGACCTGCCCTTCCATATAAACCTTGGACTCTGAGACTTAAACAGGCTGCCCTGGACAGAGACATTCCACACATGACCCTGTAGGTTGCTGCCACAGAGATGGCACTCCTGTGGTCTTGGATAGAGAAGGACATCAGAAGCTTGTTCTGGACCTCTCTGGACTCCACCAATGCATATCTATTTCTTGCTACTTTTGTTTGGTGTCATTTGGTGTAATAAATCTTAGCCATGAGTATTTAGTAAGTAGACTCACTATTGAGTCTTGTGAGTCCTCTGGCAAATTACTGAATTAAGGGAAGTTGTGTGGCCTCCAACATACTTCTCTTTGAAGGCTCTGCACAGCACAGACCCTATATTTCTAACCAGCTCTGACCAGGTTAACAGCCTAAGTCACCTAGTAGCACATACCATTAACCTTTTTGCCATAGGACTGGTACTTGGCACATCAGGGGCAAGCCATCGTTTGTGAATTGAAGCCTTGCCTACTTCCTAATCAATGGGTTTAATCTCTGTCGTGGGTGCTTGTCTTGGTTTTTCTGCATGGCATTCTAGTTTCTTACTGAGAAACTTCCTGTCTGGAAACTCATCCTCCCTGGTCGGGCCCGGAAACTGCTGGGTTGTGTCAGCTCTTCTGGTCCCCATCTTTCCTGTCTCTGCTCTTTCCTTGTGGACACCTGCCCTTGTCTGTACCAGCCAGGATTATTACCACTTTTACCTTCTTTTACAAGGAGGTAAGCCGCACTGTCATTCTCAGGGTTGGGGAAGCTACCTGGCTTTCAGACCATCCATTCCTGGAGGGAAATGAGCAGTTTCCACATGACTGCTTTGAAAACCTGGATCTGTCCCAGAGAGCACAGGCAAGTGCATGGGAGCCAATCTTCCCTGAATCTGAAATACCTCAAGCTCCCCCTCCCCCAACATTTCAGTCCCAAAATCATTAGGTGGACACCATCTTGGTAGATGGCTGCTTGGGGCAGGAGTGAGGGGAGGGAGCGGAGCCCAGCGGCCCAGGATGGGATGGTAGGGACTGAGTGGGACGGAGGGCATCAGTGTGGGAGGGAAGCTGGCAGAGGGTGTCAGAGTCCAGCAGGGTGAAGCGGGCATCCATACCATGGTAGCATTGGTCTAGGGAGGGGTGGCAGAGCCCACCCAGTGTGAGGAGGGTCTTTGCATGGAGGGGAGGGGGCAGTAGAGGGGAGATTGGCTTCATAAGGAGGGATTGATCAAGAAAAGTAAACATATTGACAATGGGATGCAGGTTTCTCATTGCTGGAGAAGTGAATTACAAATATGGAAAGGGAGAACAGTAGAGTGAATCCTGCTGTATTGGACTGAAATGAAAGATGTCAGTGTGAACTCATTGTTTGCAATATAAATAGGTAGAGAAATAAATAAAAGGTAAATCTTCTTTTAGAAATAGTAGTGAAAGCTTAGCCTCAGTCCACTGAAAGTCCTGGCAGTGACAACGTCCAGCAATGAGCACACCTAGTACCTGATGATTCAGATCTTGAATTCTAAATCCCTTTCTGCCCTAAAAGGGACTGTAGCTTCTTGAAGAAATAATTGATTCCAGATCAGTCTAGAACATCATTTTGGCCGATTTTTTTTTTTTTTTTTTTGGTGGCTGTCCAATGTGGGGATCCGAACCCATGACCTTGGTGTCATGAGGCTGTGCTCTAACCAGCTGAGAAAAACAGCCAGCCCAGAGAACATGTTTAAAGGACACAGAAGCTGGTTGTAGGGGCTCCTTCAACAAAAAGCAACAATAGATCATAAACATGAATAATGATAGTACTAGACTACAAACCATTGAATAAATAAGGAATTCCCAAGTACATACTGATATAAACAAATATGTGAATAAATGAAAAGTTTGATGAGGAACAGCATATTTACATTGCAAAGTAACTTTCCACAAAATACTTATTAACTATAAAGGAAAGGAAAATTAACTTTATACTGCAGAGGCCTGGCAGATACCACCTTAATCAAATTATCAAAGTAAACATCACCAGAAATGGGACATATCAAAATTGGGCACCTGATGGGATGCAATGAGAAAAACATGACCTCAATCTTGTGATATTTCTGCAGAATTGTTTAACTTGAATGTAATCATGAGGAATCATGAGACAAATCCAGATTGAGAGACATTCCCCCAAATACCCAGCCTGCCATCTTCAAAGATGTCAAGGTCTTGAAAGTCAAGGAAAGATATAGGAATGTTTCAGATCAAAGGACAATAAAGAGACATGACAGCTAAATAAAGTGAGGGATTCTAACTAGATCCTTTTGCTCTAAAGGACATTATTGGGAAAACAGGTGAAACGTAAATGGGTTTGAGGATTAGATGGTAGATATGTATCAATGTTAATTTCCTGATTTTAATGGCTGTGTTGTGGTTCTGTGGGAGAATGTCCTTATTTATAGGAAATATACACTCAAGAATTAGGGAGCGATGGGGCATCACTAGCGACTTACTCCAAAGTAGTTCAGGAAAAAGTCCTTTGCACTGTTCCTTCAACCTTTCTGTAAGTTTGAGGTTGTTTCAAAATACAGTGTTTAAAATGTTGGATTTTAAAAATTGACGAGTCTCTCTTTGATTAATTAACTATAATAAATATTTATTGGGCAGCTTGAACAGGAAATCATATGAGATGGCAAGGGACCGAAACAATAAGTGGAAAATAAATGACCATGAGAACATCATTGTGCTCTGGTTGTCCTCAGGGTCAAGTTCTTCCTATGGAGCAGGCTGGGATCATTGACACTGGCCATCTGAGTGGAAGGTTCCCCAGCTGCTGTCTCGGCTACCCATCACTCTTTCTTACCTTTATTTCTAACCAGCTGAACAATGTCTCCCACTCTCTTGCTGAAGTCCAGCCTTCGAAAAAGCCCATGGGACAAACACCAGAGAACCTTTTGGTCAAACTGTTTGTTGGCCCTCAATCTCTATCTCAGCTGTACAGAGAACAGTATTTTTCCTGGTTTCTCCTACAGGTCCTAACTTGACAAAAATCAAAGTCTCTACTGCAGTTATGGGACCACCAACTTCTAGAAACCTGCTACTTAAAAAAAAAAAAAAATTAAGGCAACATCTTTAGCCCTAAAATTAAAGTTAATTGGAGCTACCAGATAAAAAGAACCAAATAAATGAAAATAAGAAACGGCAGTACAGACAAAGAAGGAAGAAAGACACTGCAAAGCCTCTTTGGAGATCAATGCCCCATCTGATATTTACACCCTGTTCATTTTTTGGACATTGCGTGCCTTTAGCTAGAGACTAGGGAAAGATCTACAGGGAAAAGAGTATTCTTGAATAGATGTGAGTAAAAGAACTTAAAAACAGGCATCCAACACTAGCCTTTGACAAGGCTCTGAAATCAAGTCAGAAAAGTAGGATTGAGAGTAATTCAGTTGACTGAATAGGATTTTATGTTTGAAATACCTGCAAGAATATCGCCTCCTTTGGTCAACAATTCTTGTTGGGAAAGTTCACCCTGAGTGCTGCTGGAAGCCATTTCTTGCAAGGGCGCCTGCTATGCAGAAGTGGACTTTAAGTGGCTAGGCAGGATAGCCCTCAAGATTCCTTGCCCAGCCCCTGGACCCAGAGCCATGGACAGAGCAAGAGGCAGACCCAAGCCTTTCTCGGAGTGTTTGTCTTCTTCCTGCCCTCAGAGAGTGAGGATATTTAGTTTCTGCTATAGACTGAATGTTTATGTTTCCCCAAATTCATGTGTTGATACCTAATCCCTGATGTGATGGTGTGATGGTTAATTCTAGGTGTCAACTTGATTAGATGAAGGAATGCCAAAAAAACTGGCAAAGCTATCTTTTTAGGTGTGTCCATGAGGGTGTTTTCAGAAGATATTAGCATGACAGCCTGAGTGGACTGGGTGGGAAAGATCCACCCTCAATATGGGCAGGAACCATCCAATTTGCTGGGGCCCAGAGAGAAGAAAAAATGGAGAAAAAAGGAGAAGCTCTTTCTGTATCTGCTGGAGCTGGGATACACTCTTCTCTCCTGTCCATGGACATCAGAGCTCTAGACTGTTCAGCTTTTGGGTCCCAAAACTTACACCAAGGATGCCATCAGCTTCCCTGGTTCTGAGGCCCTTGGACTTGGACTGAGCCACGCTACCAATATCCAGTTGGCCTCTCGTGGGACTTCTCTTCACAACTGCATGAGCTAATTGTCCTAATAAATCCCGTCTCATATATTTATAACATATCCTACTGATTCTGTCTCTCTGGAGAACCCTGACTAGTACAGATGGTATTAGGAGGTGGAGCCTTTGGGAGGTGATTAGGTCATGAGGGTGGAGCCCTCATGAGTGACATTAGTTCCCTTATAAAAGGGACCCTCAGAGAGCTCCCTCACCCCTTCTGCCATGTGGGGACACAGCGAGAAGACAGACATCTATGAAACAGGCAGGGGGCCCTCACTAGAACCCACCCATGCTGGCAGGCTGATCTCAGATTTCCAGCCTCCAGACTGTGAGAAGTACATTTCTGTTGTTTATAAGCTGCCCAGTCTGTGATAATTGTGTTATAGCAGCTCGAATGGACTAAGACAGTTTCTTTGTCCTGCTGGTTTCTCCTCCCTGCTTCAAATAAAAAGGCTCTGTTGGACTCAGCTTACATTTGTCTCCCCTGCCTCTTGACTCATTTGGATTTTCTCGGTGTTTGGCTTTTCCTCATTTTTAAAGTCTACTTGATTTTTGGTTGACATGAGTTTAAATGTGTCTATATTTGGGCTTATCAAATACGCCAACATAAGTTGGATTTCTCTGAAAGTGGAAAATAAAGGTCCCACCAGTATATTTACAGTTTAGTCCTTTAAAGGACACTACTCTTTCCTATTTCCCACCAACCTGGAATCAGCTCTAGAATGAAATATTTTTATCTAATGCTCTCAGGGTCCAGGAATAAAGTCTCATGTACACTGAGCATAATTACCATTATGTAGCAATATTTAGTCATTTACTCATGTATTCAACAAGTATTTGTTTTGCTAAGTCCTGAAGATACAAAGTCAAGTCAAGTTTGTCCTATGGACAGAGCCCCTAGCCTCAAAGAGCTTATGGTCCATAAAGATATTGGCATGTAAACCAAGAGGCTCAGTACAGATGATTCGTATCATATCAATACCATATGATGGGCTCAGTAGAGTAGAAGAATGTCTGGCTGGGTGAAAGGGAGCCTGTTGCTTAAGCTTGGTTCTGAAGGATGAGTGGGAGAGAAACTTGGGGTCAGAAAGGAGGAAGAAAATTCCTTCCAAGAAAAGAAAAGAGCTTAGGCGAAGGCCCAGAAGCAAGAAAATGCCCTAAGTGCTCGAGAAGCACGCAGTAGGCCCAGTCGACTAGAACACACGAAGTGTGGGGGAATGGCAGGAAACAGGACAGAGGAGACAGGGGGAGCTTGTGGACTCAGCACAGGAGCTTGAACATTACTCTAAAAACCTCTAGGATATTATCAGCAGGGGTCCCTCTGATGCCCATGATTTTCTTAAAAATAAAATTGCTTTTACATTTTCCAGAAATTGGGAATCTGACGAACGCAAATATATTTGCAGAAACAACAGGGCAAAATATGGAAACATACTGGATTCTGACCATCTGGAGAGCCTGGGCTGTAACTGTATGTGTGTCTCTCCTCTTACCTGTATCAGCAAATTGCTGTACCTTCTGGGGTTTAAATAGCCCTCTACTCAGATTTATAATTTTAGTGACATCCACATTGTTTATAACCCTAATAGTCTGGGTTATTTAGGGGACGGACAGAGATATTTCTAAGATGACAATGAACAGAATTTTCTATTTATTCATTCAACAAATACTTATTGAGCACCTACAGCGCTAGACACTGTTCTAGGTGTTGGAGATACAGTGGTGAACAAAATAAAGTTCCTGCTCACATGGAGTTTATGCTCTGGTGGGAGAAAACAGAAGCTAAGCAAAATAAATTTGTATATCATATATCCTATTGGAAGGTGATCAGCGCATTGTAAAAAAAAAATAAAGCAGAGAAGGAACACAGGAAGTGCCAGGGGTTAGAAGATTGAATTCTAGATGTGATGGTCAGGGTAGTCCTTATGAAAGGTCACATTTAAGCAGACTTGAAGGATATTTGAGGGGAGAGAACAGCATGTGCAAGGGCTCTGAGGCGGGAGCATGCCTGGCAGGTGCACAGTCTGAGAAGTCTGACAAGTCTGAGAATTCTGAAAAGTCTGAGAAGTCTGACAAGGAGGCCAGTGTGGCTAGAGCCGAGTGAGCCAGAGTGAACAGCAGAATAACGGGTCAGCCAGGTAGTTCTGATCTGGGCTGCCTTGGCTGATCTATGTGGTGGCTGGCAACTTGGCTGGGCCCGGATGGTTTAGGATGGCTTCATGTTCCATGTCTGCTGGTTGACAGGCTGGTTGTTCTAGGCCAGAGTTTCATTTAGGACAGCTTGTCTCTGCTCCGGTGGTCTCCCATTTTCCAGCAGGAGAGTCCATACTTCTTCACACGATGGCCAAAGAGTTCTCAGCATGTTAACATGCAAATGTTTTGCAAACCTCTGCTAGCAACACATTTACTAAGGTCCAATTGGCCAAGGCAAATCACAGTGAACAGCCCAGAGTCAGTGTGGCAGGAGACTACCCTAGGCTGTGGAGACACAAGGAGTGAGTCTACGGGGTCAATGCTATAAATCTATTAACCCCCCATGCCATTTAACACAGCCCTGGGCCAGACTGAAAGCTCACCAAATATACTGCTTCTATTGCTAGTGGTCACAGACTCTCTCTTCTTGCTCTGTCATTTAAGAAACTGAATTCACTTAAGGGTCCAAATGCCCTGTGCCTTAAAAAAAAAAAAGTGACATGATTTTTTAGAGCAGTTTTAGGTTTACAGCAAAATTGAGAAGAAAGTACAGAGTTCCCGCATACTCTCTACCTCACCTCCAACCCTCACAGCCTCCCCCCGCAGAGTGGAACATTTGTTACAACTGATGAAACTGCAATGACACATCATTGTCACCCAAAGCCCATAGTTTCCTTTAGGGTTCCCTCTTGGCGCAGTACATTGTATAATGACATGTATCCACCACTGTAGTATCACACAGGGTAGTTTCACGGCCCTTTCTTCGTGCTGTCTTCTCCCAGAATGATGTTCCTTCACACTGTCATCCTTAAAGTGACAGATGGACACTCTGTCCTCCAGGAAGTCTTCCTGGACTCTCTCAGTGGGGCTACCTGCCTATGAACCGTGGGCCCAAACAGCACCCACTATCCTACCATCATTTTTACTAAATTATATTAAAAGTATCTGTTTTCATGTCTGGCCCTCTCCTAGACTAATTTCCTCCAGAGTTAGGGCTCTGCTGCTTCTACCAATCACAAGTGCCCAGCACAATTTCTAGCAAGTGGCAAATATTTGACATGTCTAATTTGCCTTCTGTTTTGACTGCTCATTTCTCCTCTCTAAGAAAAGAATTGATCCCTAATCATATTAATCACAAGAACAAGCAAGATATCCTGCCTCAGAGAGAGGGATGGAGCTGCTCTGGGCAGACTCCGGCAAGATTGCTGGGAAATGTGCACAATACAAGAGCAGGATACTCTTTGTTCTTGGGATTGTTGCTTGGTTACATCTGTCTAAACTGTATGATGGTTAATCTTGTGTGTCCACTTGACCAGACTCAGGGATACCAAGGTAGCACACATTTCTGGGTGTGTCTGTGGGGATGCTTCCAGATTAGCATTTGAATCAGTAGCCTGGGTAAAGAAGATCAGTCCTCACCAATGTGGGTGGGCACCATCCAATTCCTTGATGGCCACATAGAACCAATAGGCAGAGGAAGGGTGAATTCTCTCTCTTCTTCAGCTGGGACATTCACCTTCTACCCTCAGAGATCGGAGCAGGTCGTTCTCAAGCCTTCAGACTCCTGGACTTAGATAAATGTGCTCCTTCCCCTCAGTTCTCAGGCCTTCAGCCTCTGATTGGGAGTTACACCATTGGCTCCCCCAGTTCTCAGGCCTTTGGACTCAGACTGAATTACACCACTGGCTTTCTTAAGTCCCTGTTTTGCAGATGGCAGATCATGGGACTTCTAGGCCTCCATAATCTTGTGAACCATTCCCCATAATACATCTCTTCACATCTCTGTATATATATATATCCTATTGGTTCTGTTTCTCTGGAGAACCCTGACTAATGCAGTCAGTATTTTAAAAAAATCCACCACACACTCCAGATTAGACATCTGAATGCTTTCCAGTTCTAAAACTAGGAAGGGTCAACAAGAATATTGCTATCATTTGAATGTCCCCTCAAAACTCATGTTGAAGCTTAACACCCAATGTGGCAGTGTTGAGAGATGAGGCCTTTGTGAGGTGATTGGATCATGAGGACTCAGCCTTCGTGAATGCATTAATTCATTCATGGACTAATGGGTATCATGAGAGTGGAACTGGTGGCTTTATAAGAAGATGACAAGAGACCTGAGCTAGCATGGGACCATGCTCTTGCCCTCTTGCCATGTGATGCCCTGCACCACCTCAGGACTCTGAAGAGAGTTCCTCCATGAAGAAGATCCTCATGAGATGTGCCCCCTCGACCTTGGACTTCTCAACTCACAAAACTGTAAGAAATAAATTGTTTCTTTATAAATTACCCAGTTGCAGGTTTTCTGTTACTAGCAACAGAGAATGAGCTACTACGGGTGTACTGAGCATGCACTCTGGATCAGGCTCTGCTCTAGGCATTTAGGAATGTGCCATGAGCAAAAGACACGAAAACCCTGGCTCTTGTGGAGAAGACATCAATATACAATAAGCATAAGAAATAAGTAAATTATATAGTACGTTGGGAACTAATAGTGCTCTGGGGGAAAGAAAACTAGAGCAGGACAAAGGGCATTAAGATTTAAGGAGGAGGGGCAGATGGCAATATTATATAGGGAGTCAGAATTATGGAGAAGATGAAACAGGAGCAAATACTTGAAGACGGTGAGGAAGTTAGTGATATGGATATCTGGGGTAAGCACCTGCAGGGCCAAGGGAAGAATCAGCGGGGTCCTAAGGCGGAGGTGTGTTTGGTGTGTTTGAAGAACAGCAAGGAGGTGTCAGATGGTTCACAACGTTTCTGAAAGTTAAAGCTGCTTCAGGCTGCCCCATTAGGTAAACATTTCCATCACTTCTTGCCCCACTTTGTCTTTTGCATTGGAATTCTCCATCATGATTTATTATCCCATTGTTGTAAGCCTGGATCAACAGATTGGATCCCAAATCCAAGAGCAATTGGTCAAATTGGTCACCAAGTGACTGAGTGACTGTGTATGCAGAGCCCATCATAGGAACATGGGTGCTGTTAGGCTCAGAAAGGGCCTTGAACTCATAACTTCAACATTCTCTCTAAAGGAGGGTAAAAAATAGTTATTACGTGCTGTGTGTATGGATTAAAATGTAATTCATTAAACACCAATGTATAAAACATACAATTTTTGTAACTTCACGTTGGCATTCATTCATTTTAATATAGCCAAGTCCTTAAGAAATGAAAGTACCCATGTCTCTCAAAACTCCGTGAAGCCCTGTTAATGTGACTGGCTCACTCCAACTCTTCATTGTCCACAAGTAATTCTGAGGTGGTCAGTAGCAATGTCTTTGAGTTAAGTGGACAGCAGGCAATACACTCCTCCTGGGTTGATTTGGAAGGGGATGACTTTGCAAATGTTTGGCAGTGAAGTAATTCATTAATTAGGTATTTTTAGATTGCATAATATTGTTTTTCTCATTTAAAAGTACATAAAGCAGTTTAAGATACAGCACTCGCTCTGCAAAATCTTATAATCTAATTTGGGAGATAGGACACTCGCAGAAAGTTCATCATGCAAGGCAATGTACGTTTTAAGTACTAAATGTGGGATACCAATAATAGTTTGTTGTTTTTGTTTAGGCAGCTGACCAGCATAAGGATCCAAACCCTTGGCCTTGGTGTTATCAGCACCCTGCTCTAACCAACTGGGCTAACTGGCCAGTCTCCCAATAATATTCAAGGAGGGCTCATCTGAGGCTGGGAGGGGAATTTATGGAAGGCATTTGAAAATACTTGAATAAAGCAGAAAATTTCTCAGTGCTCTGTTCCCTATCTTGTTACAGACCATGGCAGGAGGTGTTAAGCTACCTACCCACAGCCGTTCTCTCTTTGTCCCTGCTTATAGAACTCAGCTTTACTCAGGCATCAGGTGGAGATCTAGTGATCTCATGGAGGGTAGGCTTTGCCCCGTCATCCGGGAGATGAATCACAATTGGTTTAAAAGTGGGCGTGTCATTGAGTTCTGGCCAATGAGAAACCAGGTAAGAGAAGCCTGTGTAAGATTTTCCTCTTGAATAAAGATGGAGGAATACCATAAGAAGAAGGTTAGTTTTCTAACCGCTTTGGCTTTTCCTGCCTTGAATGCAATCGAGTGACAATGTGATGCCTGGAGTGCAGCAGCCATCTTATGAACATGAGGAAATAGATTTTCACCCCGGATACTGGAATCGCTGGAATCACCTTCCTTTGGACATCTTGTCAAGGAAATAATAAATGTCCCTATTAGTTAGATTTTCTATTACATGCACTTGAATGCATCCTGATATACCAAGAATATTCTTATTTAAAATTCATCTTTCGAATGCCAAGATTGTGTAGAATGCTCCTCTATGAGATGCTTTTATGTAAGTCTTCTAGAAGTCCTTCCCAGAAATTCTGTGTCGTCCTTCATGAATCAATTATTTAGCCTGACCATGTCAAATCCTAGGGTTAAACTTCCAAACACTAGGAGAAGACATGGTCCCAATTAACAGTCTCCACCCCAACTGACCACGTCCTTGCTTTTAGAAAGTGGATTCACCAGTCAACCAGCACATGTTTATTGTATAGTATTTCAAGGGACTATAGAGGATGCAAACCATACATGACATGGTTTCTGTTCTCAAAAAGCTCATAATGTAATTATCAGCACTATAGTCATCATTATCACTACTTTCTATGGAGTTCTTATGCCCCAGGCGATCTTCATAGCCGCTGATTCATTTAACTTACATGGTCATGGAAGAAGGTGCTCATATATGTGAGTCTTAGGACTCCCTAATTCTGCAGCCCCCTTTCTTTTTCTTATTCTACCTCCATGAAACTTTAGGAGGAATTTCTTTTGCTTTTCATCATTGGCTTTTGAGGAAAAATTACAGAAGTGACATAGGTGTAGAGGGTTAGAAATCTTGATTCTTGTCTAATTTTTAGAATAGTGTTTTTAGGTAATGCATGTATGGGGCAAAAGTCCTCAGTTAAGAGACAATGTTCTACAGTTTGTGGGCAACAGCCCATCTAATCAACTCTAATCACTGCTTAGGTTAGGGACTGTAGACTTTAATGATTTTAGAGCTAACAGGTGGTTGACATACTGATCCTGTCAAGAGTTTTTAAAGAATTGATGTAGGGAAAAATGTGAAAAAATGTTTGCTAAAGGCAAGCTGTTTGTTGGTGGAAACTTTAGAGACAATTCGATTTAATCCTAAGAATGAAACTTGCTTAAATCACTTAAGGAGAGGTTATATTTTGGATTAGATAATGATTGCAGTTTGATCGACTTAGCTTTTCACAAACTGTACTTTGGAATCCCACGTTGTTAATATAAATGATGTTACTAGTTTCTATTGTTTAAGGTATACTTAGCTGTAGATAACTTTTGTCATGTTGCCCATGTCTTTGTGTCCTTTTGAAATGATTGAATCAACTGATTTTTCTCGTGAAACTGTCTTGTCTTTACAATAAAAAACAGAAGCTAACTTTGAGTCGGGGCTGTACTCAGTTTTCCCCTTTTAACAGAGGAGCTGCTGAGGTGCGGTCCCTTCCTGCTTCTCAATGCATTCATGTTGCTTTGAGTAATCCTTTTTTGTGTCTCCCTTACACGGCGAGAAGTGTAACACACAGGCATAAAAAAGATGGGAGGAGACTAAAAGATGTAAAGAAATAAAATAGCTATTGCAATGCCTGGCATAAAATAGGCCCTTGATAAATATTAGTTCCCTTTTTCCCCTGTTTTACTGTGTCCTCACTAATAATTAGTGCCACTAGATGGCAGACTTTTGTTCTAAAAAGTATCCAGACAATCAAATTCATACTTTAAAGTATTTCTTGGGTTCTCTCTAACTGTATTACATAGTGGCTTTTTAATGGGTCGAAGTAGTATAAGTCTATTTGGGTCCCCAAATAATGGCACATGTAAATATGTGGGTAGCAAAGAGCTCTTTAGGCAGGAAAATTGTCTAATGCTATGCTCTGGTCAGCACTTAGCATATAACTCTGCTTAGGAGTAGTAATCATTGTTATTACTACTTAAGCACATTAAATATTAAATCTCCATATCTGGAAATATCCTCATCATTCACTGGTGACAATGTTTATTTCACATTTAAGAGCTCTCCATATTTTCAGCAATAATTCTTTGAAATAATTATGTTGGAAAGTTTGCTGGCCACAGATCACTCACATACCTTTCTCCAAGAATTCAAAGGAAAGAAACCCCAGTAAGCTTTTGCAGGAAGATCGAGTCACAGCTTGTGACAAATAATGGCTGACTGAGCACTTATCACATGCTGGTTATTACGCTAAGACTCTTCATAATAACTCATAATACATTGGTGGTATATTTTCCTAACCAAGTTAATGTTTATCTCAAATTGCAAGGCCGGTTCAACATTTGAAATATCAATATAATTTCTGTACTAAGAGAATAAAGGAGGAAAATTATATGATTTGCTCAATAGATGCAAAAAAGTCTGACAAATTCAACACCCATTCGAAGTAAAAACTCAACAGCAAACTGTGAAAAAGGAAACTTCTTTAATTTGATGAAGGGTATGTGCAAAAAACCTACAACAAAAATTATTAATATGTTCTGTAATGAAAGGCAATTTTAAGAGAAAACTTGCTATTCTATTGTTTTTCCCAATAATTATTCTTTTTTTAAATTGTGGTCAAATTGACCTAACATAAATTTACCATTTTAGCCATTTTTAAATGTACAGTTCAGGGCATTAAGTACATTCATATTGCTAGGCAACCACCACCACTACAACTTTTTTCATCTTCTCAAACTGAAACTTTACTCTTAAACAGTAACTTCTCATTCTTCCAATTCCCCAACCCCTGATAACCACCATTCTATTTTCTATCTCTGTGAATTTGGCTCCTCTGGGTAGTTCATATTGGTGGAATCATACGGTTTTTGCCTTTTCGTGACTAGCTTATTTCACTTTGCATAATGTCCTCAATATTTATCCATGTCGTAGCATGTGTCAGAATTTACTTCCTTTTTTCTTTTTTTTTCTGGCGGCTGACCGGCACCCAAAAAAATTGACTTCTTTTCTGAGGCTGAATAATAATCCATTGTATGTATATAACGCTATTTATATTTATTCATTCATCCATCAAAGGACACTCAGGTATTCCACCTTTTGGCTACTGTGAATAATGCTGGTATATTTTCATTTTCATTTGTCTCATATATTTTCTAATTTCCCTTGTGATTTGTTCTTTGACCCATTCGTTGTTCAAGAGTGTGTTGTTTGGTTTTCACATATTTGTGGATTTTCTGCTATTGGTTTGTAATTTCTTCCTATTTTGGTCAGAAAATATACTTTGTATGATTTCAGTACTTTGAAACTTTTTGAAACTTGTTTTGTGGCCTAACATATGGTCTATCCTGGAGAATGATCCAAATGCACCTGAGAAAAATGTGTATTGTGTTTTTTGTTGGTTGGAGTGTTCTGTATATACCTATTCGGTTCAATTGGTCTATAGTGTTATTGAGATTATCTGTTTCATTACGGATCTTCTGAATAGTTGTCCTATCAAGTTCGTAGTACTATTATTCTTATTTTACAGACAAGAAGGTAGGGAAGCAAAGAGACATAAAGTAGCCTGCTCAAGTTTATAGCTGGTAAATGGTAGAATTAGACCTCGATTAAAGGTCTGAATCTCAAAGGCCATGCTCTAAACCACCAAATAAGAGATAACTTTTCATTTTATTCACACTCTGGTCTTCCCAATATTCAACCCCAAACAATTACTTGCTAAGATTCAACAATTGCCAAATATCATAAACACACACACACACACGTATATACACACGTTATATGTTATACATATATATGTATAACGTGTGTATGTGTGTGTGTATACACATGTAAGTAATTTAGAATTTCTTCCCATTTATTGGTAAATTTGCCTTCCTGGAATCTCACAAGGCAGCTGAACTCTAGGTTCATACTTGCTTTCTCACTGACCACTCCCTCTTTCTCACCTGTTCCAGCAACAAATTACTCCCAAACTCAGCAGGTTTAATTACATGCACAGATTCTATGGGTCAGGAATTCAAACAGAACATAGCAGGATGGCTTGCCTCTGCTCCGTAATATCTGCGCTTTGGCTGAGGGCTGGAATCATGCAAAGGCTCCTTCGCCAACATGTGGGGTGCTGAGCTGGGATGACTAGATGACTAGGACTGCCAGCTGGAGTGCCTACACATGGCCTCTGCATGTGGTTTGGGCTTCCTCACAGCACAGAGCTTCAGGGTAGTCAGACTTCTTACATGGCAGCTCAGAGCTCCAAGCACGAGGGTTGCATCAACTTTTATGACCCAACCTTGGATGTCGCAGAACATTACTTCTGCCATACTATGTTGTTCAAAGGAGTCACAGTTCACCTAGGTCCCAGGAGTGGGAAAATATAGTCTACCTCCTAAGGAGGAAGTATGACAAGGTCACATTGCAGAGAGCACATGGGATGAGGAAATCCCTGTGACCATCTTTGAAAATACATTGTGCCATTCACCTCCTTGTCATCCCCAGCTCACTAATCATATGCCTCTGGCAGTTACCTATAAAATGTGCCTAGAATCTGGGAGTTCTCACTGGCCTACCCTTATAACTCCATGAAGATTTCTTCCAAAGGCCTCTTTCTTCTTTCCCAGCTCATTGCCTCTAAGAGAGCCAGGATTTAGACTGGAGGAGGCAGGAGGGCTGTGACAGTCTCTGCAGACTCCAATGAAGGAGATTTTGAAACAGGGACAGATCCTGATATTTCCCCTGACTAACTCCTATAACCCTGGCCAGAGCAGGCCTCAGCAGGGGGAGGGAATAAACAAAGGGAAAATCTTCTTGACTAAGCAGAACAGGCTGAATTCTCAGAAATAACAGTAACAAATTTTGCTCAACAATAAGCTAGGAATAGAGTAGGTTAAATGAACTCCTTTCAGCAAGAATATGATTTCAGGGTCATAAGATGTTTGTTCCTCAATAGAATGGCTTAAGATAATAATAATAATGCTGTTCTTGAGCTGTTTTGCAGGTTGCCATTTGTTACAAGACTCCTTGGAAGCCTGTATACCCCGGACTCACAGGAGCCAAAGAAGACATTAGTCAAGATACCAGAAAAAGTTGTGCTGACTTCACCATGGTCCAATCAGATCTCTACACGACTCTCAGGAACTGCACCCGTGATTTTGTTCTGTAAATGCTTATGATTTTAAACTATCGAGGAATCTGGTTGTTTACAGCATTAGCTGCCTCACACTCTTTGGTTAGTACCTTTCAATAACAAATGCTAATCTTTTCAGCTGCAAGTCTCAGTGGGCAGATTTCCTGGCTGCTGTGCAGTGGGTGACAGATACCTTTTGGTTAGGTAACACTCTGACCCCCTTTTAATAACTAACTCAACATTTCGTGGGCTTCATTTTAGGCACAGCAGTCATCTAGTCACTGAGGCAAAATATACAAGCACTCAAATATAAAGCTCTCTAAATATACAAGCTCTCTAAATATTTTAGAGACTTGTATCTCTAAAACCTGAAAAGCCACAAAACATGCTCCTCAAAAAGTCAGCTAATTCAATAATACCAAGTTACAGGAAGTCGTGAGAGACAGTTAACACTTCAAAGTGCATGTATAGCATTTTGGTGAAATATCGCCTTTAGCTGAGGACTTTATACTTTTTGCATGGGGAACCTATTATTGATGATCAACTATGGGAAAATTAAAGGTTAATGAGCTCGGCTAGAGGAGAAGCACAGTAAAGACAAGGGGACAGAACCAGGGCCCAGTGAGCCAGCCCCTCCCTTCAGGCACTGTTTCCTCGTTCTCTGGGTAAAAAAAATCACCCAGGTGCCCCTGAGTACCTGAGGGATGAAAATCTGTTTATTTCTATTTGCCAAAAGCTCTTTTGAAAGCTTATGTTATCAGATGTCAACATTTATAGCTACTTCACTAGTGTTTGAATCAGGGAATTTTAAAAATTTTATCTAAGTGGCTATTTAAATTTTGCTCTTAGTGGAAACAGGAGTCACGTGGGTTCTATGCCTGCACTAGCTTTTCAGGTGGTTAATAGTAAATCACATTCACCTTCACATATAGTTGTCTCCTTTACACATACCCCTGTAATACCAGGAAGTGGCACGTGGGCATGATGACCCCCATTTTTTTTTAAACAGCACACTCTCTCTTTTTTTTTTTAATGTTAACAGTGTTTATTTTGATGATGGGATTATATTTTAATTTTTTCACCTTAACTCAATGCTTTTCCTTTTTTTTTTTTTCACATTAAGCATATGATGCCTTTGCAGCACACACACTCTTTTTAAGTTGTCATACTGGCTCTTGTCATGCATTTCTGTGCGTTTTTCACCTAAGTTCTGATTTCAGTCCTTTGCATCCCACCCTGTGGCCTGTGAGGCAGGACTAAGGATAACATATGCCTTCAGGTATTTGTGTGGTAAATCTCTCATAGCTCACTGGTTTTTGCTCACTGGGTTGGAAATCTTTGCATATTTGATGGGATTTCATAGGTGGGAGAGGATCTAAGGACAGAGTAGAGGAGAGGTTGAGGGCAATATTTTTCCCAGGAAGGAAGGAAGGAGGGAAGATAATGTCACTTCAGGAAAGGACTAAACGTACACATGAAATGGCATTTCACAATATGTGAATCAGCAAGTGGAGAGCGGCTTTGTTCTTTGAGTGCAGCTGGTGTGATAGTCCCATACGCTGATGTTCACATCTTTAACGTGAAGGTGAAGATTCATGTTTGGAAGGTTGAGATTGAAGCCAACAAATAGATTGGAAAAGCCTAAGGTTTTCTTTGTTATATTTAAAAATACCAATTATATTTGGTAATGGTGCCTTTGAATAATCTGGGGATTATTGCCCACATACCATTCATTGTACCATTTTGTAGCTCCGGATTTCTAAGGGGTACTGCCTCAGCTCCATCTCATCCACGCACAGTATACAGATCCTCTTTAAATCTTTACTCCCTAAGACTGTAAAAATTGTTCCATTATTATTAAAGCAAACTTAAATTTTACACTTTAGTTAGACTGTAAACTTCATAAGGGCAGGGAGACTATAGTACAATGGTTCTGATCTTGGGCTCTAGAGCCAGAACATTTGGGTTTGAGGACCTATTCCGTCAATTAGCTGTGTGACTTTAGGTAAGTTACTTAATCTCTTTTGAATCTCCATTTCCTTAGCTGTAAAATGGAGATAATAACACTGACCTCTTAAGTTCTAGAGAAAACCTTAAAGTTTCGTTAATTTGACAAAATTTATTGAACATCTATGTCAGGCACTGAAAATATAGTGAGCAAACTCTCTCTGGCCCCTTTCCCTTCTTAATTTTTCCTTATAGCACTTATTACCCTCCACATATATTTATTTGCGGACTTGATTAGTTTCTGTCTCCCCGACTTGTTAAAAAAACAGACAGCAGGCCCCAAATGGAATCAGTCATGCTGAAGTTCCATGTCATAAAACCAAACATGAGCTGTTTACCTATAAGATCTGGCCTCTCCAAGAACTTAGAAGAGAGGTGCTAGCCAAATCCCATTAAGCCAACAAAATTTTGCTTACATCCCTCAAAGGAAAGTTACCCTCCTGTGTCTGGCCAGTTAGCTCAGTTGGTTAGAGCACAGCCTTATGACACGAAGGTCATGGGTTCGGACCCCCTTACTGGCCAGCTGCCAGGGGCGGGGGGGAACCAATTAAGAAACAAAAGAAAGTACCCTTCCCTTCTGAAGTGACCTGTCCATTATTTGTTACTTGTTCCTGTTTTCCTTCACTTTTTCTGCCTATAAATCTCACATAGTTTAGCTCATTGGAGATCCTTTCTATTTCTAGACTGGATGATGCCTGCTGCATGAATCACTAATAAAAGCCAATTAGATCTTTGAAACTTAATTTGAAATTTTGTTCTTTGACACCTTCCCACCCCTCCCCATGCTGTGACACTTCCTGAGGACAGAGATCTTGTCTGTAGTGTCCCTGACACCTGGGCTAGTGTCTGGCCCACAGTAGGAACTTCATACATATTAATGATAGAACGAATGGGTGAGTGGGTTGGTGAGATGCTTCCCTTCTGAAAGCCCAGCCCTGGGAATGCTCGACATCTCAGAGGCAGGTTGTTCTCTTTCTCGTCTCCTTTTCTTTTGCTCTTTGGGTCAACATTTTCCCATCCTCAGAGTGGGAAAATCAAGAGTAGGCAAAGGGGAGAGGAGGTTTTTCTTCTTGCCTTAGTTGTAGGCTCCAGACTTGATCTAATCTAGACACAAGTCATTCTTTACATGGTCCTTTATCTTTCACTATGTTTGGATTGAGGTTAAATCTCAGTAACAATGAATGTCAATTTATCTATCATTGTCCTCTGGGCATATATTTCCATTATTGGACTTTCCAGGGAAGGGTGGCTTGTCAAGAACACAATTCGTCTTTCAGGGTCTTGGGGTTCCCACATGAATACCATCCAAACTTCACCCCGTTCCCACACTATTGTGGTAAACCAGTGTTGCTCAAGCTCACGGTCTGCCAAACACTGCTCTTGTGAAATGCTCCATGAAAGAAGGATTCCATACTCAAAAGGTTGGGGAAATTTTAGAAAATTTAGGAAATTTAAGAAAGATACTGGCTTATTAAAGGCTTTGAAAAGTTCTCCAGTAAGAAGATCTGTTTAAAATCATTTAACCCAACTTCCAGTCAAGATGGCAGAATAGATGGTTCCCAGTGTCACTCTCTCCCACAAATCAACCAATTTACAACTATAAAAATGTAACAACAGCCAGGCTGGGTCCTCTGGAGCTCAGGGGAAGAGGAGGAGAGACCTACGGATTTCATGAAGGTGGAAGAAGCCACAGTGAGAAAAAGAAAAAACTGCTCTGAGTGTTTCAGGCCGCGGCTGCTTTAAGGCTGGAGCTGCTGAGTGCATGGAGCAGGAGCCAGCAGAAGCCTCAGCTGTGCCCTTCAGATGGAGTTATTTGGAGGTAGAAGGGGAGAAGAGGGCCTTGGCAGCCCCCAGGACAGGAAGACCACTAATAGGTTTCCTGTGGACCCATGCAGGAGCTAAGAGCCAGAACAGCTGAAAAAAGGGAGCCATTCAGAGGCTGGTGAGTCATCACAAGGGACCAGCACAGGGCCTGTCCCATGGGAAGTGTTTAGAGCACGGGTGATGGGGGAGACAGGCCCACTGGAGAATGCTGGGACACAGCAAGAACAGCCGACCCACCCCCCAATCAGCACAGGACCATTCAGAGGAGCCTGGTCGGGAATGCAGAATTGCATGGGGTGCAGTTTGATGAAAAAACTCAGGCCCAGATCAGAGTTTTTACACAGCAAAGATCCTCTGGGTCTCTGGAGAGCTGGAAGTACCTATAAGGTCAACCATTAAACCCTGAGCTGCACAAAAAGCCCTCCCTAGGGAAATAGCAGCAAAGGAGCAATTTAGCTGAAACACACAGCTCTAGTACTGGTTCCCACAGGAAGTTCCCCCATTTTAGAAGTAAGCAAAGGACAAAAAACTAGTTCCAGACCAGGCACACCACCAGCACCTTGGGGCATGCCTGGGAACCCAAGGCTTAGAGCTGGGGACCAGACCCCATTCCCCCAACCGGGCACACCATGTCAGCACCTTGGGGCCCACCCGGAGACCTGAGGCATGGAGAAGAGGACCAGACCCCCCTCCCACAACCAGGCACACTGAGCCAGCGCCTTGGGGCCTGCCCAGTGACCCGAGGTATGGAGCCGGGGACTGGACCCTCCTCTCACAATCAGGCACACTGCGCCAGAACCTCAGGGCCCACCCGGGGACCCAGGGCATGGAGAAGGGGACCAGACACACCCCACAACCAGGCACACTGCCAGAACAAAGGAGCATGCCAAAAACATGCAGTCCACCAGCCACTGGAGTGCATTAACACAAGGAGAGTCACCAGCAGAGATAAAAGAAGAGGATGTCTCTCTCCACAAAGCCCATTTCAGAGTGACAGAAGAAGCATCTGCTCTACAATAATATTGGGGGACCTGATCACACCTCTCAGCATTGGACAGATCATCTAGGCAACAAATCAACAGAGTAACCATTACTCTTTCAGGAGGAGAGAAGAAATCTAGGGCAATTAGAGGGGGGAGGGGGGAGGGAGGGGGCAGGGAGGGGGGAGGGGAGCGATTGGACAAGGGGCCTAAAGAATAATTACAATTTGTAACAATACATATGCTAGTAATATTGATTTGATCAACATATCTCAATGTTGAACCCCCAAAATATGTATGATTGATTTTGATTTAATAAATAAATTATTTAAAAAATAAATAAATAAAAATAAATAAAATTTTAAAAATTAATAAATAAAATGGCATAGTATTTGCAAAATAATAGTAATAATAAAATAAAATAAAATCATTTGACCCAGTCTATAAAGAACATTTTGACCTTGGAAATCTGTTTTGGCCTTGAAAATTTATTTTTTTTGACCTTGACCTTAGATCTCTGTTTTGGGGCCAGCCCGTGGCTCACTCGGGGGGAATGTGGTGCTGATAACACCAAGGCCATGGGTTCGGATCCCATATAGGGTTGGCCAGTTAGCTAACTTGGGAGAGCGTGGTGCTGACAACACCAAGTCAAGGGTTAAGATCCCCTTACCGGTCATCTTTAAAAAAAATAAAAAGAAAAGAAGTCTGTTTTGACCTTAGAAATCTGTTTTTGCATGCAGCTAACATCTTCAGAGTACGCTGAGGAAACTCTGTGCTTGGCGATGAAAATACAGTACATTGAAATGTAAGATCTAGACACTGACCTCACACTCTGAACATACTGGTTAGAGAATTGTCAGCTGTGGGAGTTTATGAGGTTACAGGAAGGAATAACTGCCTTTTACGATGTTTTGGTGAATGAATGCACACACACACATCTCCCCCAAATACTTTTAAATATGTTTTCTTAACAATTAGTAGCATTTTGAACTTTTCTATGAAGTTCCAAACTCTGTGTTCCAGAACACTGGAGCTGGACTATGCCGGAAACAGTGATGTGCTCCTTAAACTGGTTTAGTTGTATGTGATCAGCTTAGAATCTATTATACAGCAGGGACAATTAAACTCTGGACTTCATTCAAAGTTTTATGAAAGAAATTCTATTAAATGGGACTTGGGAGTGTGTGTGTGTGTGTGTGTGTGTGTGTGTGTGTGTGTATACTCATATATATATATTCTTATCTCAGTGTTTTTCAGGCTCTGCCTCATGAGCTTCAAGACATTGGTATAGTCTTGTTTGGGGGCCTCAGCTTACCCCTGAAATTTAGCAGCTGAGGCATCAACTTTGGGTGTATTATTCATCCTGCTATGTTACATTAGTGGAATTTGTGATAAAAAGCTAGTTTCTAGCTCAAATATACTTTTCGTCTACATTTCCTGAAAGCAGAGGCCACATTTTATTTTTTTCTCCCCAAATAAGGACTTGTTGACTCAAAATATAAAGAACATAAATATAAAGATGTCCCATTTTATTTTCATACTTGAAACTGTCTTTAAATTTTAAACTCTTTTTAAATATTACTTCTTCTCAGCCTGAAGAAATAATATATATTATTCATATATATATATGAAAATTAAATATATGTATATATATATACACACATATATATGGAAAAAACTAAATATCAAAAATCAGAGAACTGGTAAAAGGTCGTGATAACGTTCATGCAATAGACTATTATGCAACTATTAAACATTATGTTATAAAAGAATAACTTAATGACATGGGAAAGTAGCCAATATACAAAGGTACTTCAAAAAATTCATGGAAAAATAGAGTTACAAGATAATATGAATCTTTCCATGAATTTTTGAGGTACCGTCATAGAGGGGGAAAGAGTATATAAACTGTATGGCATAGAACAAGTCTGTAAGGCTATGCATCAAAATGTTGCAGTGTTCATCTCTGATAAATGGGGTTGCAATATTTTTTTTTCCGGTTACTGGTGTTTATTTTCTCTGGCATGTTTAAAGTCCATGGGTTGCTTGTGTTTCTGCACATTTTGTGAGCAGAGGCAGTGGCTATCTTCATTCTGAACTCTTTTCAAGGATGTTTGAATATGAGCAGCCTGGGAACATAGAGATCCTGTGTCTCTCTGGAGTAAAGGACAGTTTGTTTACTGTCCAGCATAATAAGGGTAACGTCTCCCTCCAAGGCAAAGGTCAGTCAGGAAGGCTTACCACCCATTATAAAAGATTAGGGTTTCCCAAACTCACGGTTCCTCTCCTGTAATGCAACCACTGCATATACAAAGGTACTTCAAAAAGTTCATGGAATGATTCATATTATGTTTTAGTTCTATTTTTCCACAAACTTTTTGAAATACTCTCATACAGGCGTCATCTGACCCACTTTGGACTGCCCTATGGAAACTGAGGCCCAGGCAACCTGTGCAAATGCTGGCGTTCTGGCTCAGGCTACTGCTGTGATTACGAAAGTCCTTTGTCTCTAACCCAGAAGTCTGTGTCTTGTGCCAGCATCCGTAAAATCGTGGTAGGCTAACTTATAGCTTGCAAGTAGGGCACAACCTCAGACTTTTTACAGTTCTTAACACAATGAACATGTATTATTTTTGTAATCAAGAAAATATAACATCAAGGTCAAGGGTTCGGATCCGCATACCAGCCAGCCGCCAAAAAATATATATATAATTATATATATTTAATTAAAATGTAATTCTGGGCAACACTCCGAAGTCACTTTCTTGTATATGGGAATGGAAACTTGTCAGAGGGACATCTATAAAGAAGAAATCTACTCTCAGTGGTGACAGCAGCAGGGACTCTTCTAGTCCTGAGAGATCATTCGTCAGTGGGTATCAGAAGACCATCGAGTATCACTATGAAATGCCATAATCTTTATTTATTTATTTATTTATTTACTTATTTTTTAAATTTATCTTTTTTATTTTTTTTAATTTTATTTTGTCGATATACATTGTGGCTGATTATTGCTCACCATCACCAAAACCTCCCTCCCTCCCTTCTCCCTCCCCCCCCCCCAACAATGTCCTTTCTGTTTGCTTGTCATATCAACTTCAAATAGTTGTGGTTGTTATATCTTCTTCCCCCTCCCCCCGGTTTGTTTTTGTGTGTGTGTGTGTGTGTGTGTGAATTTATATATTAATTTTTAGCTCCCACCAATAAGTGAGAACATGTGGTATTTCTCTTTCTGTGCCTGACTTGTTTCACTTAATATAATTCTCTAAAGGTCCATCCATGTTGTTGCAAATGGCAGTATTTCATTCGTTTTTATAGCTGAGTAGTATTCCATTGTGTAGATGTACCACATTTTCCATATCCACTCATCTGATGATGGACATTTGGGCTGGTTCCAACTCTTGGCTATTGTAAAGAGTGCTGCGATGAACATTGGGGAACAGGTATACCTTCGACTTGATGATTTCCATTCTTCTGGGTATATTCCCAACAGTGGGATAGCTGGGTCGTATGGTAGATCTATCTGCAATTGTTTGAGGAACCTCCATACCATTTTCCATAGAGGCTGCACCATTTTGCAGTCCCACCAACAGTGTATGAGAGTTCCTTTTTCTCCGCAACCTCGCCAGCATTTATCGTTCATAGTCTTTTGGATTTTAGCCATCCTAACTGGGGTTAGGTGGTATCTCAGTGTGGTTTTGATTTGCATTTCCCGGATGCTGAGTGATGTTGAGCATTTTTTCATATGTCTGTTGGCCATTTGTATATCTTCCTTAGAGAAATGCCTGCTTAGCTCTTTTGCCCATTTTTTAATTGGGTTGCTTGTTTTCTTCTTGTAAAGTTGTTTGAGTTCCTTGTATATTCTGGATATTAATCCTTTGTCAGATGTATATTTTGCAAATATTTTCTCCCACTCTGTTGGTTGTCTTTTAACTCTGTTAATTGTTTCTTTTGCTGTGCAGAAGCTTTTTAGTTTGATATAATCCCATTTGTTTATTTTTCCTTTGGTTGCCCGTGCTTTTGGGGTTGTATTCATGAAGTCTGTGCCCAGTCCTATTTCCTGAAGTGTTTCTCCTATGTTTTCTTTAAGAAGTTTTATTGTTTCAGGGTGTATATTTAAATCCTTAATCCATTTTGAGTTGATTTTAGTATACGGCGAGAGGTATGGATCTAGTTTCATTCTCCTGCATATGGATATCCAGTTATCCCAGCACCATTTGCTGAAGAGGCAGTCCCTTCCCCAGTGAATAGGCTTGGTGCCTTTGTCAAAGATCAGATGGCAGTAAGTGTGTGGGTTGATTTCTGGATTCTCTATTCTATTCCATTGGTCAATGTGTCTGTTTTTATGCCAGTACCATACTGTTTTGGTTATTATAGCTTTGTAGTATAGCTTAAAGTCAGGTAGTGTTATGCCTCCAGCTTTATTTTTTTTGCTCAGCATTGCTTTGGCTATGCGTGGTCTTTTATTGTTCCATATAAATGTCTGGATAGTTTTTTCCATTTCTGAGAAAAATGTCTTTGGAATTTTGATGGGGATTGCATTGAATTTGTATATCACTTTGGGTAGTATGGACATTTTCACTATGTTGATTCTTCCAATCCAAGAGCATGGGATATCTTTCCATCTTCTTGTATCCTCTCTAATTTCTCTCAGCAGTGGTTTGTAGTTCTCATTATAGAGATTTTTCACCTCCTTGGTTAACTCAATTCCTAAGTATTTTATTTTTTTGGTGGCTATTGTAAATGGGCAGGCTTTCTTCATTTCTCGTTCTGCATGTTCACTATTGGAGAAAAGAAATGCAACTGATTTTTGTGTGTTGATTTTGTATCCTGCTACTGTGCTGAAATCATTTATCAATTCCAAGAGTTTTTTTGTAGAGGTTTTAGGCTGTTCGATATATAGGATCATGTCATCTGCAAACAGGGACAGTTTGACTTCATCTTTTCCAATCTGGATGCCCTTTATTTCCTTCTCTTCTCTGATTGCTCTGGCTAGTACTTCCAACACTATGTTGAATAGGAGTGGTGAGAGTGGGCATCCTTGTCTAGTTCCTGTTCTTAAAGGAAAAGCTTTCAGCTTTTCCCCATTCAGGATGATATTGGCAGTGGGTTTGGCATATATGGCTTTAATTATGTTGAGATACTTTCCCTCTATACCTAACTTATAGAGGGTCTTTGTCATGAATGAGTGCTGAACTTTATCAAATGCTTTTTCAGCATCTATAGAGATGATCATATGGTCCTTGTGTTTGAGTTTATTAATATGGTGTATCACATTTATTGATCTGCGTATGTTGAACCAACCTTGCATCCCTGGGATGACTCCCACTTGGTCGTGATGAATAATTTTACGTATGTGTTGCTGTATTCTGTTTGCTAGTATTTTAGTGAGGATTTTTGCATCTATATTCATCAAGGATATCGGCCTGTAGTTTTCTTTTTTGGTTATATCTTTACCTGGTTTTGGTATCAGGATGATGTTTGCTTCATAGAATGAGTTTGGGAGATTTGCGTCCGTTTCGATCTTTTGGAATAGTTTGTAAAGAATCGGTGTCAATTCCTCTTTGAATGTTTGGTAAAATTCTGCTGTGAATCCATCTGGTCCTGGGCTTTTCTTTGTTGGGAGCCTTCTGATAACAGCTTCAATCTCCTTTATTGTTATTGGTCTGTTCACATTTTCTACGCCTTCATGGTTCAGTTTTGGGACCTTGTGTGTGTCCAGAAATTTATCCATTTCCTCCAGATTTTCAAATTTGTTGGCGTATAGTTGTTTATAGTAGTCTCGAATGATTCCTTGTATTTCAGATGAATCAGTTGTAATATCGCCTTTTTCATTTCTAATTTTGGTTATTTGAGTCTTCTCTCTTCTTTTTTTTGTTAGCCATGCTAATGGTTTGTCAATTTTATTTATCTTTTCAAAAAACCAACTTTTTGATTCGTTGATCTTTTGAATTGTTTTTTGGTTTTCAATTTCATTCAGTTCTGTTCTGATCTTAATGATTTCTTTCCGTCTGCTAACTTTAGGTTTGGATTGTTCTTGTTTTTCTAGTTCTTTAAGGTGAAGTGTTAGGTTGTTCACTTGCCATCTTTCCGTTCTTCTGAAGTGAGCGTTTAATGCGATAAATTTTCACCTCAATACTGCTTTTGCAGTATCCCACGGGTTTTGGTATGATGTATCATTGTTTTCATTAGTTTCAATAAACTTTTTGATTTCCTGCTTGATTTCTTCTTGGACCCATATGTCATTAAGTAGAATGCTGTTTAATTTCCATGTGTTTGTATAGTTTCCAGAGTTTCGTTTGTTATTAATTTCTAGTTTTAATCCATTGTGGTCTGAGAAGATACATGGGATAATTCCAATTAAATGCCATAATCTTTAAAACGCATATAAAATTAAGGTTAGATTCTTACAAGATTAAAAAGGATTCTCTTCTTCTGGGAGGAGGAGAGGTTTTGAACATTATGCCAGTCTGCTCAATTGCCCATATAAGGACATATCTGGGACAATAATAGTGCAGGGTGTGTCCTTTGTCACCCTCTGACTTTGAAAAGGCCTCATCCTTCCCCAGATGTTTGTTTTCCTCATTCTGACCACAAGCTGCACTGAGCCATTCAACGGAGACCCAGACTTCCATGTTTTGAATACATCTTTCTTCCCTCGCTTGTAACCAAACTATAAAATACTCTAGTGTCCCAGGGCCAGTTAGCTCAGTTGGTCAGAGCGTGGTGTTGTAACACCAAGGTCGAGGGTTTGGATCTCCATCCCAGCCAAAAAAAAAAAAAAAAAAAAACCTAAGAAATCCTAATCCCCAATGTGATGGTATTAGGAGGTGGGGCCCTTGGGAGGTGATTAAGTCATGAGGATTAATGAACGGACTAATGAATGAGATTAGTGTCATTATGACAGAGACCCCCAGAGACTCTCTCACTCTCTACCATGAGAGGACACAAGGAGAAGTCGGCAGTCTGCAACTAGAAGATGGCTCTCACCAGTACCTGGCCATGCTGGCACCCTAACCTGGACTTCCAGCCTCCTAAATTTCTGTTGTTTATAAGCCACCCAGTTTAGGGTATTCTGTTACAGCAGCCTGAACTGACTAAGACGTCTCCCTTGAGATTATTTACATTTTAGCAGAACACAACACCTTACCTTAAAATTGCAAATGCCGATGTAAGGAGATGGGAGGAAATTAATGAGGTGCTGGAGAGGTGCAGGAGGATCATCAGGATAGCACCCTGTGCTATCAGTTGTGGGTAACCTGAAACACTTACATTCTTTAGGATGAAGCTAAGGTGCTCTTGGCACTTAAAAACATTGCCGATGCCCTGGTAGCCTACAGAGGTTCCCAGCCTTCTTTGTGGCAGCCCAGTAGCTCCACCTTGTGGATAATGGAGGTAGAATCAAGAGGTAGGTTCCTTACAGTAGGAGGCCTGTTTACCTAGAAAGGAGACTGAAATCCAGACAGTAAACCTGCTCCCTGGTGGGGTTGAGCTAAATCAGGTCATATTTTAATCTGTACTTAATTCTGTAGACAGTTTAGAATGGGCTTTTAAATGGGGGGTTGGAGGTATGGGACAAAATTGCTGACTAATGTGTACGCAAATTCCCCAAGCATGCCACACAATGTTCAACTCATTGCAGGAATGTATAGGCAGCACATTAAGATGCTTTAGAACATCTTAATGGTTCTCCAGGTGTGGTCCCCAACCAGTAGCCTCGGCATGACCTGGTAATGTAGGAGAAATGCAAATTCTCAGGTCCCACCTCAGACCTGCAGACAGTCTGTGGGTGGGGGCCAGCGATCTGTGTTTTAACAAGCCCTGCAGGGGATTCTGATGCACTGGAAAGTTTGAGAACTGTTGCTTTAGATTTTAGAACGTGGTTGAACTGTAACTGAAGAGATGGGCCAAGGTTCTGGTTGCTGCCCTGGGAATGCGCTGTTTTCACCCTAGGAAGACGTTCTCTGCACAATCCTATCTTCTTGTGTGAGGGCAAGCCCAGGCTTACCCTTCGACAGCAGTAAGATTCCTGGGAAATTCAGTGTGGGTTGGTGGGGTGGAGGAAGGACACTGCATAAAAGGCAGAAATGAAGCCAAGAGTTTCCTTATTGCTCCAAATTTACCAGCACCCTCGTAAGGTGGGACACCTGCAAAGGGACTAAACCACTCCCACGTGAGGCTCTGTCCACCAAGATCCAGTCTGGGTAAAAGCTGGGCCCCACCCACAGACATCAGACAGAACGACCTCCTTGCCCCACTTCCTTCCCTTTCCTCCCCGCTGCGAGAGTGTGGGGGAAGCTGTGTATGCTATTTGGTTTGGTTTTCTGGATAGACTGATTTCAAGAGCGAAATCTTACTTTCAAATGTGTCTTCAGTGGTTAACACACACTAAAAAGCAGCTGTCCTCTATTTCTGTTTTGGTACATCAAAAACAGAATTTGGCTTATCCTACAGATACGCCAGAGAGTTGAAACAGCTGCTCTGTGTTGGCTTTAAAAAGTGCTAGCACTAGGAACGACGAGGTGAGCAGCTGTGGGATTTGCTGGGTTGGCTTAAAAACCCACTCCTGGCTGATGGGTTAGCTCACGGGGGTAGAGTGAGGTGCTGTAACACCAAGGTCAAGGGTTCGGATCCCCATACCAGCCAGCTGCAAAAAATCAGAAAAACAACCACCACCCACTCCCATCCTGCTTTTCTATGTCCATACCCTCATATTGTGGGATAAGACGAGGAAAACGTGGAGGAATGAAGTCAACAGGACAAAGACAGCCAATGAACAACTGAGGCCTGGCACCTGAAAAGAAATGCCAACCCGTCCTTAACAAAAAGGTAGGAGAAATCGGTGTGTCCCGGGCAGCATTTCTCAAACGTTAATATGCATGCCAGTCGCTGGGGATCTTGTTAAAATGCAGATCCGATTCTGCAGGACTCCGGGGAGCCCCAGCACCTGCATTTCTCGCAAGCACCCTGACGGTGCTGCTGCTACTGGTCCAAGGGGGCTACACTGTGAGTACTCGGGCTCTGGAGATGTCGAGTGGATATGATTAGGTTGCCCTCTAGTGAAAATCCTGAGGAAATCCATGGTGTTTCTTCCTTAAGAATAAGCAGGTCAATCAAGACTTTAAAAAAAAATTCATAGTATTAAAACCAAATTAATTAGAAATCTAAACAACTTTACAGAAAAAAGAACCAATATTAAGCACTTTGCCTCTTCTATCACTTCAAGCTCTGCTTTACCGCATATAAATAATCTTTCAGTCCTAATCTTCTGCCAGCTTTCAAGACTAGAAGTACTGGAGCCATCCTTTGTCCCCCACTTACCTTTATCCACATCGCTGCAACTACTTCCTATAATACTATCGTCATCGTGTTGCCTCTTGTCTTGAAAAGCATTCTGAAGCTCTCAGCCACAGTGTCAAGTTTAAACTCCACAGCCTGGCGCCCAAGAGCTTCCACAGTATGACTCTAATCCTTTCCAGACTCATTGGAATTGGATCGTTATATATGCATAATGATTTATTTATTTATTTGGTGGCTGGCTGGTACACGGATTGGACCCTGGACCCTGGTGTTATCAGCACCACGCTCTAACCAACTGAGCTAACCACTGAGAACCCCTAATAATTTTACAATACTATATTAAGTGTACATATACTATGCAAATTTGTTCTGTTTTCACACTTTTAATGAAAACAGTCCCTGCCATGTGCCAGGTGCTACGGGTGCTGGTATACACAATCCAGCCATCAAGCAGTTTATGTTTTTTTAATTCTGCTCTTTTTTACATACTATTAATTTATAGAAACACTTCCAGGTATTGACATAGTTCATTGTGTAACCATGTATAGTATTTGAAATTTTTTGATGTTATTACTGTGTTGCTAAGCACACATCTATTTTTGGAGTAGGAAGGGGAGAATCTGTCTTCTTGGCCTATGTATCCTAAAGTAGCATCACTGAATTAAAATTACAATGAGTTCCATATCTTGTTATGTATTGAGAGATTTCTTTCCAGAGACTGAAAATATTTTCAGGTTACCCATAATATATTTATCCTAGTTTTCACGCAGTACCTACTTCACTGGGTTTTATAATTTTAAAACATTTTTGCTACTTTCACAGATGCATTTAGAACTACCACGAACCTATTAGTACCTTTATGCAAATTAGGAGAAAGCAGCCACAGGGCACATCTTTACATGCAGGGCATCTTTGTGTAAAGAAAAAGGTTCTCTTCAGCTAGCTGGGCATAGCCCCATGATGGGGCAGTTGGCTTTGTGGATGGAGCAAGGGCTAGATCCACATGAGTAGCACCAGCCCCCTACCCTCATCTTTAAAGTGTGCAGTCTGGACCGTCATTTGTGTGGTCCTGTATTTATTTAACAAACATTTTGAACCTCTTCTAAAATAGGTAAAATCGTAACTTTAATGCAAAACATATAATGAACATATGATGAACTCACTAATTGATGAGAAAGCCAGTAAGATGTTAATACTTGCTCAAGGAGCGTTTGTGGAACTGGGTGCTAATAAGCAATGTAATAAAGGATGGTTAGAATAAGATTGATGGGTAAGATTTGAAAAACTCTTTAATATCCCACAATGCAATAAACTGTTACTTTGGGGGTTATCTTTTCCAACAGACAGAAATTATTTGCATTTCTATCAGACCTCTTTAGGTTAACCTTTAAAGAGTTGTACAATGGCCATTGATAGAAAGTAAATCAAAGGACAGGTCTAGCACTGCACTGAAAGAACACCCAGAAATCCCAATTGTCTATTTCCAAGTTTTGCATAATTTTCTAACAGTCTCCCTCACTTGCAATCAGAAATATTCTCCAGGCTGGCCAGTTAGCTTAGTTGGTTAGAGCGTGATATTATAACACCAAGGTCAAGGGTTCAGGTCCCCATACCACTGAGCTGCCCCCCCCCCAAAAAGTCTCCAAAGATCCCAAAAGGTTGGTTTTTATAAGATTTGGTTGGCTTGATTATTTACAGAGGTGTAGCAAGACTATTAACCAACCAGTATTAGACGAACTTGAGTTTGCTCTGCAGACCTAGAGCTGTACAATATAGAGCAACTACCAAGTCCAAGACACACTACCAGATTTCACCTGCAGTACTTATTTAGACCTGACTAAAAGAGAATCATTTTCAAATATAATATTCCAGGTGTGGTCTTGATTGTCCAGTTGATTTTTTCATTATTTTCCGGTAAAAAGAACAAATTATTATTGAACATGTGCAAATACCCATATTGTTATGAAAAGTAAGAATATTCAGTAAAATTATTTGTTTCCAAATTCTAAGAGTCAGTGAGAATCTGACACCATTAAAAATGTTTCATTTCAGTTTGTAAAAGCATAGGCTACTAAATTGAGAGTTAGTAAAAAGACAGAGAAAGGGCTTTCTTATATTTCCATGAATTCTGGAGTATTAGTAATACCAACAACATTTCAAACAAAATACCACAGTGAAATTTCCCTCAGTTCAGTCCTATGTAACTCATTCTTGTGTGGCTGGGTCTTGAGTTACTGCTCTCATGAAGTATGGCTGTCTGCATCTGGACTAAAAAGGGTCCTGGAAATCCCACTTGGTTCACTGGTATAGTCTGAATGTTGTCTAAGCAACATCAGCTCAAAAGCTGCAAACAGGAGTCTATTTTTTGAAGTATCAATAGTTTGAAGTATCTGGTATAGTACTTTTTGTGGGGTTTTACAACTGTCCTTGAAGAACAGATTCTAACTTATAGCACAGCCTTCTGACAAGTATCTGAGGGAAGTACATGCCCGTATGGTATGAGACAGCAGAGCTGTAGCTGTGGTCAGTTTATTAGTCATCAATATATCAGAATGGAGGAAAGTTAAAATCCTCTACTGGAGTCAATACATAACTGTTTCATAAGAGTTTAATCAATGTTTCCCTGAAAGTAAGAATACATTATAGACAGTGAGGGCATTCATAAATCTCCACGACCTTTCCATAAGAAATTCAAGTTTTGAAGTAATTATATTAATAACATTTTACTGATACAAACTTAATCTAGGGAAGGCTGAGCGTCTTGGCTGATTTGACAGTTTTTTCCAGGTAGCTCTTACTATCGTAAATGTTGAGTTAATAAACATGGAGTATACCAAACAAACCCAATTACTTCTAGCATCTCTCCTTTTATGAGGTGAAAAAAATAAATCTTCGTGATTTCCAAGGGCTTTCCAAGATACTTTAAGAGTAAAAGGCAGCCTCCCCCACTCTTTTTTTTTTTAAATTTCAAGGCCTGATTTGGGGAAGACAAAACCAAAGTAATAATCAGAGGATATTTGGATACACGATTAAGATCAGATCATAAGGGGCCTGAGAATCAATGCTTGGTTACTTGTTTAATCAATGTGAGAATATTTAAAAATAAACATAGAAGACGCTAGCTCTTTCACAAATGAGGAATGCTTTGTATTTGTTTTGTTTTGAATAATCAAGGACATTATTCTGGTAAGGTGTGGAATCTCCAGAGAGATTACCCAGAAGGTAAAGGGTAACCTTTCACCACCCCTTGGGAAAAGCTCTATGAACAATGTATCATTTAACAGAGAGAAAGCCAAGTTCCAGTTTTGCATTAATATAGTTCACGAAAGTAAATGTTTTATAATGCCTCCTCTTTAAACAATTACTTAGCAAATAAGCCCATCAAAAGTGGGCAAACTTTGTCAAAATTTAACAGATGTCACAGTTTCTCTGCAGACCAACACAAATAAAAATCACTTCTCTCACACCCTTGACAGATTGCCATGCACCCAAATTTTATCTTTTGTATACTCTTACATATTCTGGAACAAGCGTATTTTATTTTAGGACAAAACTATTCTTTTTTTCCTTGAAAACAAAAAACTCATCCCATTACTTTACAGACACAGTGGTATTTTTCTGTCACAATTGCTGTTAGCATAGCCTTAATTAACCATGCATATTAATTATAACTTTTAACCAAAGTAAATTATATTTCAAATAGAAAACTGGGAGGCAGGTAATTGGTAACTATTTGTTATATATAAGTATTTCAGCAGACTAGGAAAGCTTATGGATATATATAGTACAACTCTCTAGAGCCACACACAGACATCTCTTTCATACCTTCTTAAAGTGGCAAAAATGAACACATTCCTTGGCACGACCCAAAGGTACAATTGCTTTGTTGCATATAAAAATAAGAAGCAAAAATATATGAACTTAAAATTATACTTAGTAATCAGTGTTTCAGTATTCAGTCTTATTTAGAAATTATTCAGGGATCAAAAGATTATTCATTAATTAAATTGGTTTAATATTAATCCAAGTTTTTGAGTTACCTAAGGATCTTAGAAATTATGCTTTAGTTGACATTCTATAAAACATAACTACTGTTATGAAAACGTCAGTTGAAATTATGATTCAGTCTAGTTGAACACAAATATACATTTTCATTATCTTAAACATTTTATAGGAGTAACGTTAGCTTATTTGATAAGTAAACCAACAAAAAATTGGTTTAGAAAGTTCATATTTAGAAAGTTCGTGTTAATTAAAAAGCTGTTGGAACAAGTCTGGCCAGCTGAGGAAGTTTCTTTTTCTCCTCTGCTGTACTCCTTCTGGTTTATAATTCATTAAGTTCATATAATTATTGAAGTTGATTTCCAGAGAGTCTTGTTTAGTTTTTAATCATGATTTTAAAATAATTTTCTCACTGTATTATTCCTTTCGGTTAAAATTCTCAAGGAATATCTTCTAGAACTTTGTAAACTTGTGGGAGGATTATCCGGGGGAAAAAAGAATATAAAATATTTCTATATATTTTAATAGTGTTGGACTCAGCCTCAATAGTCCCCATTTTGGTTTTGCAGTTTTCGTTGATGAGCTCTCATGCGTCCTAAAATAAATTAATGTACAAGAAGTTTGAGTCTTTCTGGGTGGTAGTGGGGTCATCCTTGTAAATGAAATACCACATTTAATTATATTTTCTGGCTGTATTCCATTGACATGAAGAATATGGTTGGTTTTCTGGTATCTCATGCAGGTGACTCTGCTTAGGGTATAAATCCAAGATATGACCTCAGGCTCTGAGGTCACCACGCTCCTCCTCCCACTTAGAGGCTAGAGTAGAGACTTAGGATTCCTAAGGTCTAAATCCTAGACCTCTGCCACTTCCTAGCTGTCTGACATGAGACAAATTAATAAACCTCTCTGTGCCTTGGTTTCCTCAGCTAAAAAGCAGGAGTAATAACAGTACTTGCCTCATAGGATTGCCAAGAGTATTAACGGGGGTAATACACACACAGTTCTGAGAACAGTATCTGGCTGGTAGTTGGCACTCAATAAATAATACTATTATTAAGAATCACCTAACCCTTTGGTGAGCACAAAGAAATGGAGAAGCACAGAAAAGGATGCGAGAACTGTAAGTCTTTGGTGTTTGGCCCTGAACAGCCCAGGTTTTGAGTATTCGATGCAGAGGAGATGCACACGCTTGCAAGACACCAAGTTGTCAAAACCACCTTCTGGAAATCAGGGAAAACTTTAACTCTGATCCTTTTTGTGATCCTTATTGCTGTTCCCATAACCAGTGTATTTTTACTTTACAATGCACATTTAGTAAACATTTCTTATTTTGTTTTGTGCATACCACTTAAGAAAACGAAAATGAAGAATGGGCCACATGTTCCAAATTTAAAAAAAAAAAAAAAAGTCTGTTTTTGAACTCTATGTGCAAAGCTGCTGTCATAGTCACTGGTTTTGCCAATGTTTATTGTGCATTATGTCTGCTTCAATTGGCATAATTTCATGCTACATTAGCCATATAAGGAGGATTTATGGTGAATGATATCAAACAGTTTCAATTAGCAAAGATGCCAGGTGTGTGGTGCTGGGAAATTATAATGGGAAGATTCCAACCTTGTTCACAGAGCACCCTAGTTACCCCAAACATTATTTTAACATCTGTTCCAGTCACATTCATTAGAAGGCATTTGCAGTATTGTGAATGGAATACTGATTTCCAAAGACAAGCCAATCAACGTTGCTTGATTTGCAAACCAAATGGTTCCTGTTCATTTCCATGGCAGTCCTTGGAGTGTGGCTGCAAAGAGTGCTATTCTGTTTTGACTAAAAGGAAGTGGAACCTACATCAGGGTCATCTAGAAATCTGGTAGTTTTGTGGGGAGACCTAGAGAGAGGCTTCCCTTCCTCTCCACCTCCCATCCATCACTAAGCCCAGCAGACTCTTCCACGCGGCCTTCACTCCTGTGTGCCAATCCTCTCTACGAGCTCTGCCCTGGCTTTGGTCTGCATCCACTCTCATGTGGACTAGTGTCCAGCTAGCTTCCTGCCACCCTCCCTGCCTCTAGCCTTGTCCCTGCCAATGGTCTCTCCACATTGCTCCGGCCTGATTTTTTCTAACATACAAATCTAATTATTTTAATCCCCAGATCAAAGTTATTCGACGACTCCCTGCTAACCACACGATCCAACCTAAACTTCTGGGCTTGGTACACAAAGGCCTGCAGGGTTGCCCCCCAATTCCTGTTAAGCCTCATCTCCCTCTCTTCCCTTCCACAAGCTTCATCCTCTGGAATATGCAACTGCTTGTGGTTCCCTGTTCTTGCCCTTCACATTTCTGTCTGGTATACCTAGGGGGTCTTTCCCTATGGTCCGACAGCACTTTGGGGAATGCTGACATATCAAATACGAAGTATTTGCTAAGTACCTGGCAAATAGTAAATACATGATAAAAGATAGCTACTACTTTTTAAACACTTTTATTTTTTAGTTAAATTATTGTGAAATTCTACATGTACATTATTTACATAATTTACATTTACATTAATTTACAATTTAAAGTTTATTCAATAATTCAGTATTGCCTGCTCATAACATGCCAGGTCCTGTGAATTCAAAGATGAAAATGAATGAAGTAGCCCCTGCTTTCAAAGAGCTATTATTTTAGTGGAGAGAGAGATACAGATAACCAGTAAGAACATAATGTTTTACTTATTTTTATGGAGCTGCTGATCTTGGTGTTACAACACCATGATCTAACCAATGGAACTAGCTGGCCAGCCCTATAATTTACTTTTTTATAGTTCCTAACCAAAGTGATACAAATGACTTTTGCTCAACATATTTTAGTTAAAAGAAACCATCTGAAGAAATTGCCAGCATTTATACTTGTGTCGAGTTATTTAGTACTGATGTCCAACATGATGAAAAAATATTCCTCATTCACTTGAAGCTTTGGGAAAACACTTATTAAAATCTTTTTTTTTTTTTTTTAAATAAGTTGTCTGGGTTCAAAATTTTCTCAGCAAGACTTTTGGCTAAATTTAAAATCAATTTGTTCAGCTAACAAAAGGAACTGTTAAACAAGTTTTAAATTGTAATGGAGTTTATTTGAGCAAAACAAAACAAAACGAAAATGATTTGAAATTGGGCACCTCTAAACCAGAGCAGGTTCAGAGAACTCCCACCAATAATGTAATATGACAGCATTTATAGGAAATGGAAGTGCAGTGGAAGGACAGCCCAATGGGTTGATTGGTCACAGAGCCTCCTGAAATTAACTAAAGCTCAACTACTGTAGTTAAACCACAGTTTGGTCTGTTAGGCTTAGCACAGGAGCCTTATCCAAATCAACGACCTCTTACAAATTTTATTTAATGGAATCGAGCACGCCACAACGAAGAAGTGCCCCTCTGTCGATCTCGTTTTATAGCCATTGTGTAGGCTTTGCCTTGCCTGTGGAATGACGCTTTATAGGCATCAAATCAGATGAGCAAAAGTATCCACAGGTAATGCTGATTTGCAAAGTCATTCAATCCTGCATATCAACTCAGAGTATGAAGGTTTCATACAGAATGACGTGCTCCTCATGATTTGGATAGACACTGGGTGACAAACAGCTTCAGTGTGAAATAGCACCTGCTTGCAGTCGTTGCCCATGTCTACGCGGAGCTGAAAGTGGAGAATTCAGTTAAAATGGACAAATTTAATCTGCTTTATTAAATACCTAAGTAGTTCTCTCTATCTTCAGACATTTGTGGGCTTCTCTGTGTTTCTAATGGTGTGTAGATTTTACTTCTGGGATGACAGCTTGAACGGATGGAGCAGGTCCTCTTGGCTTTAGCCCCATGTATGCTCGACCCGTGACCATCGACACAATGGTTCACACTAGTGAACTACACTCACTGTGTTCTGCCCTCACACTTGTAAAGAGTTATTGCAGAAGACTCAGTTCTCGTGGGTTTAAAGTGTTTCGTTTGTGGCAGGTGGAAGCATGACCCCATGAAGATGTCCATTCACTAATCACCAGAACTCGCAAACTTTACATGGACAAAGAGACTTTGCAGGTACAATTAAGCTTAAGGACTTTGAGATGGGCCATTATCCTGGATGATCTGAGTGCGCCCAATCTCATCCCATGTGCCCTTACAAGTTGCAAACCCTTCCCAGCTGAGGTCACAGAGAGACGTGACAACAAAAGACGCGACAGAGAGATGGGACTTTGTATAGATCTATGAGACTTGACAAAAGAATGTTTTGATTTCTAATTATTGTTAATTATTACCAAATTATTATCAAGTCAGATAAAGTAATTAAGCCAATAGTAATTGCCACCCTCTGTTCTTCTGATTGAGATTGAGACAGAAATCAATTCAAGCTGATGTAACAACTTTAGAGGGGAGGGAATGAAGTTGGGGTTGGGGGCGTCTTTAAAAGCACTGTTGCCATGACACCCATCTTACTTCCACCTTCCTGACCTCCTTGCCTCTCAAGGAGCTGGGGAGCTCAGAACAGTCGAGACATGAACCAGAAGGAGCCATTAAAAACCTCACCTGTCACCAACCACACCCATCCATCCTGAGAAGAAGGCCCAGGTTATGGCAGCGTCGGGCTTTGGGAGGAGGGGAAGGGGAAGACGGGCAGAGGGGGCCTTTTCCTTTTATAGGAGCTCAGTGCTGAGCCTGATACATGTGACACACGCAGCTAAACTAGGGAAAAGGAAAGTAGGCTATGTTTAATGCTGGCTTAAATTAGCCAGAATTAAAGCGGTTCTGAAGTAAAAATGTATTCTTTTAATTGTCAGAAATAGGAATACACTTTTCCAATTAAAAAACAAAGAGTAAATGGGGATAAACGAATATAAAATGTGGTTGTGAAACGAAACATTTAGGTTTTTTTTTCTCCTTAGGATTTAAAAAATGTGAGCACATTTATTTAAGAAAAAAAGCCAATGGAAAGGGAGAGGTTGAAGACAGGGAAAGAGGGAGTGCTGTTGTCCCCCCTTATCTGCGGGGGAGTGCTGTTGTCCCCCCTTATCTGCGGGGGTGCATCCCAAGACCCCCAGTGGAAGCTTGAAACCATGGGTAGTACCAAACCCTATTTATACTAGGCTTTTTCCTATACATACATACATACCTAACGTAAAGTTTAATTTATAAATTAGGCACAGTAAGAAATTAACAGTAACTAATAATAAAATAGAACTGTATATATATATTGCACTGCATGATATAAATAGATTGCACTGTAGATGACACAGGAAAAAAGCAGCCAGGCAGCATGTGTGTTCTCAGTGCCTGCACGAGTCTGCTAGGGCTGCATGACAGAATAGCACAGACTGGACGGCTTAACTATATACTGTCCCACAGCTCTGGAGGATAGAAGTCTGAGATCAAGGTGTTGGTGGGGTCGGTTCCTTCTGAAGGCCACGGAGAATCTGCTCCATGCCTCTCTCCCAGCTTCTGGTGGTTGGCTGGCAACAACTGACATTCCTTGGCTTGGAGAAGCGTTATCCCAGCGACTGCCTCCATCTTCCTCTTCACTCAAATCTTCCTGAGGTCTTAATGAGGGCTATTAAAGCCACACCATTGATTTGATCTTTATTCTCAGGGCATTGTTTTTTACTTGAAAATCTTTCACAAGATGGAGAGATACTTTTACTTTTCAAAACAGCAGGTCTTGGTTTCTCTATATTTCCTCTAAATTGTGTTTCTAAACACAATTTAGCTCATTTCTTGTTTTCTGTGCCTTGTGATACACAGCTTGAAGATAATTGACACTTTCAACGTTTTCTTTTGAGACCTCCTTAATCAGATCTGAAATTTCATTAGGTGATCTGTCTTTCAAGTTAGTGCAGGAGATAGTACTGCCAGTCTCGAGCCACTGTATCACTCAGGTCACCATTTTCTCTGTTGTTATATAGCAGTTTTCTTGTTGCTTCAGTTGCCACGAACAGTTTGCTTGCTATTTTTTTTTTCAAGCTTCACCAGCAGTTTCTTCACTATATTTATAGCCTCATCCCACTACCCAGTCCCACAGCCAATGCCACAGATTTGGGGTTTTTGTCATGACAACGTAACACTTCTGGTATCAACTTATATATTGGCCAATCCTTGCTGAATAACAAATACCCCCAAATATAGTGCCTTCCAAAGATAACTATTTTATTTATCTCAGAATTCTGTAGGTCAGCAATTTTAGCTGAGTGGTCCTTCTAGTCTGGCTCAGCTGTTCTTGGTTGAGCTTACTTGTCTATCTGGGTCTTAGCTATTCTGCCACGGATGACTTGGATATCTGAGATATCTGGAGCCATTGTTCGTGTAGTCTCTCATCTTCCAGCAGGTTAGCCTGAGCTCGTTGCTGTAGTACTGGAAGCATTACCAGCAGCAAGAAGGCAATTCCCAATGCCCAAACTTTTCATGTTTCTGCTTCCAACACATGTACTATTGTCCTGTTAATGAAAGGAAGTCACACGGCCAAAGGAAGTGAATACAGGGAGGGAAATTATAGTGGCTATGCCTAACCAATTTACCATAAAACACATTTTTTCCTTTGTATTAATATATAATATGTAGGGTAATTTTTAAAAATCATATGAATATCCTATTTCTCAACGTTCTATCTGATGGTTTCAGTATCCATTGATAATCTTTGGCTGTATTGGTTATTACATTGGGAGTTATGAAGTTATGATTTTCTATTTTATCTTTCTACATTTATTAGCTGGCATTTATTTTATTTATTTATTTATTTATTTATTTATTTATTTATTTATTTATTTATTTATATTTTATATTTTATATTTTTTATATTTTATATTTTATATTTTTTACCTCCCTCCCTTCTCCCTCCCCCCTTCCCCCCCAACAATGTCCTTTCTGTTTGCTTGTCATATCAACTTCAAATAATTGTGGTTGTTATATCTTCTTCCCCCCCCCCGGTTTGTGTGTGTGTGTGTGTGTGTGTGTGTGTGTGTGTGTGTGTGTGAATTTATATATTAATTTTTAGCTCCCACCAATAAGTGAGAACATGTGGTATTTCTCTTTCTGTGCCTGACTTGTTTCACTTAATATAATTCTCTCAAGGTCCATCCATGTTGTTGCAAATGGCAGTATTTCATTCGTTTTTATAGCTGAGTAGTATTCCATTGTGTAGATGTACCACATTTTCCGTATCCACTCATCTGATGATGGGCATTTAGCTGGCATTTAGAAAAGAAAAAGTCTTCCTTTTCTTCTCTTTTTTGCATCTCTTTTTGTGACTATCACTATATACTCATGGATTTTTAAAGTTCTGTGGGTTATAATCCGTAACTTTTATTTTCTTTCTTTTCTTTTATTTTTATTTTGTTGTTGTTGTCCAAATTGTCTCAAATTTGGCTAGTGGGATCTCCTCCAAATTGACTTTTATGTCCTTTTGACACAACCTCATTAACCTTTGAGATCTTCCCTTTTTGTGGGGGACAAGATATTAATGTTTCATGTTTACCTTAGACTTTCCCTGCCTTATGCTCTGGGATCAGCCAGAGGATTCCTAATTTCCCTGAGGAGCCCTAATTCTTTTTAATAGGCAGTGGAATTTAGAAACCAAGAACTGGGCATTAGATATATTTAATATTCTGATTGCTATTGACTTTAGATTCTTTCTGTGAACAGAGCTAGGAATACAGACACATGCACACACACACATACACACAGTCGTGAATTTATACTGATACCTCAAACTTAAAACTGACAGATGGGATTCTGCTTTTCTCCACTTCATACACAGGTACATGAGGGAATTTATTATTTTTTTTTTTTTAATTTTATTTTGTCTACATGAGGGAATTTAAATAGTACTTCAAATCAGTGAAGAAAATATAGTTCATTCAGTACATTACTTGGGACATTTGGCTGTCAATTTGAAAAGAAACAAATCCCTACTTAACACTAAACAAATTCCAAATTAATTAAAAAGCTGGGAAAACAAGTATGAAAATCTCGGGAAAAATATTTGAGGAGAAAAACTGTAAAATCTCCTGGAGGTAAAGCACTTCTTCAGAAAGATAAAACCCAGCAAGTCATAAAGGAAAGACCGACAGGTTTGGCAAAGAACAATCCTGTACAATGTTCTTGTGCACAAGAGCAAGAAGTGTCATCTCTGGGTTGCGCTTCTTGTGAGTTTCTAATTTTGAGAGACAGTACCACATCGTATTCCAAATAAGAAGTGCACGTTTAAATTTAAAACATAGCAACACCACCAGGTAACTAGCTGTCTCCTTGAAGGTCATGAAGGAAGGTCAGAGGCCTGGGGTCAGATCCCAGACAACCACTTTAAAATGGTGCAGAGCCATGTCCACACACAGCAGGCAGGAGGAGGAAGAGTGTTCAGCTGAATTAGTAGACTGTCTTCTGGGATCTTTGAAGACTTACACCTATTTCAGGTCTTGGCCATCTGCTCAGGCTCAGCCTCGAGGGGTTTGATTATTCTTTACTGAGTCTCCTCAGCATCCCTGGGAGGGGCAAAGCGTAGGGCCCATCACGGACACATCTGAGGGCTGAAGGGCTCCCAACTGGGCAGCACGGAGGAAGAACTAGAGATCCTGAACACATTTCAGAGAATGAATGATAAAATTCTCCCTTTATGATTCTGCCACAGTCAGCCCAGAGTCGAGGTAGTATGAAGGGGCTATGGAACCAAATGCCAACATGTGTCTATGGCTCAAAAGTCTAAGAGACATATGGTGGTTCCTCAAATGATTAAACATAGAATGACCACTGGATCTAGCAATTCCACTTCTGGGTATATACATGCAAGAATTGAAAGCAGGGACCTAAACAGATATTTGTATACCAATATTCATAGCAGCATTATTCAGAATAATCAAAATGTGAAAACAACCCAAATGTATGTCAATGAGTGAACAGATAAGCAAAATGTGATATATACATACAGTAGAATATTATTCAACCTTAAAAAGGAATGAAATTCTGATACATGCTGCAACATGGATGAACCTTGAAAACATGCTAAGTGAAATAAAACACATGAAAATCAAAAGGATCTGCTCTGACCAGGTCAGATAAATTACAGTGCCTTGGGAGATCTGGGATAAATCTGTAATCACATCCACCTGTTCTGGAACATGTTATCATATGGCCATTTTACTTAGAAGCAGCCATAATGGCACTAGAAAGCCATGAAATAACCTAGAATGCTTCTTATTACCCTAGATCCCTGCATGTAGGATGTATCCTAGTGACAATCCCAAATCTATATGTTGTGTACAACCAATAGAAAGCCCGATGAAGTAGTCAGGAGGGGCAGTCTTTCTCTCTCCCTCTCTCTTTTGACCCTTACCCCTTTTTGCAATTATAAAATATTAAGCTCCTTCTTAGGAACACATTTTCAGGGTACCTGATCTATGTGTCTGCCCAGTTACAATTGTCATGTTGGCTCAATAAATCCTTGCTATATATATTTGGTCTCTGTTTCTTTTTAGGTCAACACACTAAAGGACAAATATAGTATGATTCCTCTTCCGTAATGCTATGGGTTGAATTGTGTCCCCCCCCCCAACTCCTCCACCCCCTGCAAATTCATATGTTGAAGCCCAACCCCCGATGTGACTATTTGGAGATAGGGACTTTATGGTGGTAATTAAGGTTAAATGAGTCATAAGGGTGGAGTTCTGATCCAATAGAATTAGTGTCCTTATAAGAAGAGACACCGGAGAGCTCTCTCTCTCCATGCCCTGTGAGGACACAGTGATAAGGCAGCAGTCTGCAACCAGAAAGAGAGCCCTCACCAGGCACTGACTTTGCTGGCACCCTGGTCTCAGACTTCTAACCTCCAGAACTTCTGGCCCCCAGAAGTAAATGTCTGTTGTTTAAGCCACCCAGTCTGTGATATTTTGTTATGGCAGCCCAAGCTAAGACATATGAGGTAACTAGTGTACTCAAATTCATACAGGCAGAAAGTAAAGCAGTGGTTACTGGGGGCTTGGGGGAGGAGAAAATGGAGTGTTATTGTTTAGTAGGTATAGAGTTTCAGTTTAGGCTGATGAAAAATTCTTTTTTAAAGAAATTGAAACATAATTGACTGTACATACCTGTGGAGTACAGTGTTGAATATCAATACCCGTGTGCAATATGTGATGCTCAAATTAGGATAATTAGTATATTCAACATTACACAGCATATCTTTTTTTCTGGCCCTTTACCAATTTCTTGCTAACCCCCTGTTGGGAAAATAGAATAATTTAATCAGGCCCTCTTGCCTTAGGGATGGTTGGGGGTGGTGTGGCACATTCTTTGTAAGCAAATTGTGTGTGGGGGGGTGGAGTTAGTGTGCATGCGTGGCACCACGATTTGGCTGATGTCTGCCTCAAGCATCTGCCTGCACAGCCATTCTCTCCAACCTACAGCTTCCAAGGACCCGTTTGCCAGTTAGCTAGCTTATAGACCTGTGAGTGAGGGGTCTGGTGACCCAGCCTCGCATGTGAGGGGTCTGTGACCCAGTCTGTGAATGGGCTTGAGGGGTCTGTGAGCTCCAGACCCAGCCCTAGCTTGACAATTGGCCCAGTTGGCAGGATTACAGGCAGGTAAAAGAGCCCAACAATTGGCGTAGTCAGCAGGAGCCTGAGGAGGTACAGGAACCAAAACCCCTTGGAAGAAGGAGGAAATGTGGCTACTTGTGAATATGCTGTGCCCTATGGCCACCTTCCTATTGACCAGGATCTTGGTGCTGCACACTGTACTACGAGGCAGCATAGACCAGGCACTACAGTGGAAAACCCCTTGGGAGGGGGAGGAACTGTGGCTATCCTTGAGTGTGTGGTGGCCGGTGGCCACTTTTCTGCTGACCAGAGCCTGGCTGCTGCTCACGATGCTGCAAACTGATTGAGATTTGTGGCAGAAAGCGGAGTTGTTGGTAGCGAGGATGATTATCCTGGAGGATGACGTGCAGCGACTGGCCACTCCTGCCTCTCACACCAGGGCAGACGGCCAACCCAGTGGTGCGTTGGGGGAGACCGTGTGTCTCCAGGTATGACCTGTTGTGCATGAGAAATTGAGACACAAGCAGCCTATGGGACTGGATGGACAACCGGTGGGTGATCGACAGGTGACCCAGTTCACCACCTATGTCCTGTATACCCAGGTTGAACTGATTGACTTGAAGAGACAGTTCAGGCAGAAACATGGGGAGACCCTGACTGCTTGGCTGTTGTGGTTATGGGACCTAGGGGTGGATGGTGTGATGTGCTCTGGTGAGGAAATGGAAGAAGTTGGCTTCCATCACCATACACCCATCCCTGAGGCAGCAGCTGCAGAATAGCCGCAGATATGCACAAGGGCGAGGTCATCACTCCTTGATGGACTGGGTGAATGCAGCTGCCTGAACCATGTGGGCAAATGCTGGAGAACTGGCGAAGATTGTTAGTAAATGGCAAATGTCTGCTGAGCTGGTCCAAATCATTCGGGAGCTGGGGATATGATAGTCCATATTTAATGTGAACACTCATGGCCCGGATGATGAAAACATTACAGGAAGCATTATAGACATCGTGCTGAAAAATACCCTGTCAACGTCCTTTGGGTCACTGACGGCCATACTGGGCCCATACATTCGTCATCCTATTCATGAGGTAATGACCATGATACCGGCTTGGGTGAAGTAGAGGATAGAAGATAAGTAAAAGGGGTCCAAAAGGTAGCTAAGACCAAACCCCCAAGAAATGCTCAGGATTTTATCCCAAAGGGACCAAGCAAGACTAGCCATAAGCAGATGTGGCTTGACTTGCTTGTAACAGGGGTTGATAAAAAGAAAATTGACCAGCAGCCAAATGCGGTCCCGTTTGCCTTGTGGCAACAATTGAGCCCTGAACAGCGTTTCACTAAATGTCCAGAAACAGGTAGCAAGGTACGCTCAGTGGATTTAAAGGACTTTTTGGTTGCTCCTGAGGAGGCGGCTGAACTGTTTCATTTTGACTAGGGAGCAGGCCAACGTGCTCATCTTTGGGGGGCAGGTGAGGACTGGAGGCCACATGTTGAATTGACAATGATGAAGCTGATGCACTGACTAAGACAAGGTGGCTGGAGAGAGCTCCAGCAGCTGATGTAGCTGGGTGGCTACATTGGAGGGTGCAGCATGCTGGCTGCAAGACCGGGTGGTCGATGGCTTGCTGGGTGCCACATAAACCTGAGAAAAAAATGCCCCTGATGGGCAGATGTGCTCCTGATGAGCAGAAGGGTGTCCCTGATGGGCAGACGGGTGTCTCTGATGGGCAGATAACTCGTGTGAAAGTGACCCTGACATGGTGGCAGGTGGATCTTGTGGGACTACTGCCAAAGTCACAGGGTTACTGGTCTTCTGTTTGTATGGCCTTGTGGGGCCCCAAACCGGGTAAAATACCTATTCTTGCACCCATCCTTTCTCAGGATGGCAAACTGGCATGTATCTTACCAGAGGGGCAAGAACTTCCCCTATTGGTACCAATAACCCTTCTGTCTTTTTGCCCTAGTGTTCTGGCTGCAGGCACCGCACCAGAGTTGACTGGGTACATACATACATTGGCGTGATCATCTACTGAATATGCATTGAACTGCCCATCAGTATGACTGCAGGATTCAAATGGTGACTACTAACTGGACACATGTGGCTAATCGTTAAAAGAACAGAACTACAAGCCTTAAGGCATATGGAATAGACGATAGGTTATGTAAATGTAAGGGTCATTTATCCTCACTAAGGGAACATTGTGGAAGATTCTGAATGTGTAGATTGTACTGCAAGGGACCCTGAAGGGATGGATTGTTGGGAAAATAGAATAATTTAATCAGGCCCCCTCACCTTAGGGATGGTTGGGGTGGTGCAGCACATTCTTTGCAAGCAAATTGTGTGTGGGAGGGTGGAGTTGGTGTGCATGTGTGGCGCCACAACCTTGGCTAGTGTCTGCCCACACAGCTGTGCTCTCCAACCTATGGCTTCCAAGGACCTGTTTGCCAGTTACCTAGCTCATAGACCTGCGAGTGAGGGGTCTGGTGACCCAGCCTGGCGTGTGAGGGGTTTGTGACCCAGTCTGTGAGTGGGCTTGAGGGGTCTGTGAGCTCCAGACCCAGCCCTAGCTTGACAATTGGCCCAGTCGGCAGGATTACAGGCAGGTAAAAGAGCATGACACCCCCTTTCCCCCTTTCCCAACTCTGGTAACCTCAGTTCTATTCTCTCCTTCTGAAAGTTCAACATATTACTGTGATTGTTGTTTCTTTCTTTCTTTTTTTATATATTTGCTTATTGTTTTAGCTCCCACTTATGAGTGAGGACATGGGGTATTTCTCTTTCTGTGCCTGGCTTATTTCACTTCACATAATTTTCTCTAAGTTCATCCAATTCTAAAAGTGGATAACAGTGAGGGTTACACATCAACGTGTCTGTGTGCCATTGGACTGTACTCTGAAAAATGGTTTAAGTGGTACATTCTATGTTATGTATATTTTACCACAATTAAAAAAAATTTAAAAGACTAGGAGGAAAACAAAAGAGTCTAAGGGATATCTCATGGCCTTTCTGAAACCCTGGTTCTACGTCATCATCTCTGGCCAAGGGGGGCCACCTTTCCCAGCACCTCGCCATGGGCAAGGTCCTGCCGGTCCTTTGGAATGTACAGAATTCAGCATAACAAACTGGAGAACATTTTAAGTTCTGTCTAAATGAGCTCTGGGACACTGCTGTCACTGAATTTAAAAGTCTTTTTCCTGAGAGGGGGAAAAAAATGAAGAGAAAAAATGGTTGCAGCTGGAGCCTGAATTAGCAGTTTTGTCTTCTAAGACCAGGAAACACCTGGTCCCAAGAGACTTTCTATTGAATTTTATACGGCTTTCAAAAATAGACTAATTCTTAGCTGACTAGATTTTAACTAAGCTCAAGCAATCATACAATATTTTATTTTGTAGCAGGGAGGGAGTATGCAAAATTACTGTCATATCTTTCCTAGATCAAACTGTGGTTTTGGTAACTCAGGAAACTTATAACAGAGAAAAGCACATACTATTGGAGAACACCTGAATCAGGATACATGACCGAAAGAGACTATACTAGAGACAGGGTTCTTGGACAAGCATTAGCATATCCTCAGAGTTTGTTAGAAATGCAGACTCTTCAGCCCCACCCCAGACCTACTGAATCAGAACCTGCTGTTTAATAAAATCCCTATGAATGTTCATTAAAGTTTGAGAAGCAGGCTGGCTGGTTAGCTCAGTTGCTTAGAGCATGGTGCTGATAACATCAAGGTCCAGGGGGTCCATCCCTGTACCGGCCAGCTGCCAAAAAAAGTCTGAGAGGCACTGCTATAGAGTACTGTACTCACAAGGTGGTCTGTAGATCTCCCTCAGCTAAATTGCTGGAATACTTATTAAAAACGCATATCCCTGGTGCCTTAGGCAAATGAGCTTGAGAACTATTGCTGTAGGTGTCTGTTACAAAAGCTTCTCTGATTCTGATACTTACCCCCACCCCACCAACACCTCAGAACCACAGTTGTCCGAACTGAGAGGTTTCCCAATAACCATGCGATGGGAGGAGAGAGAACTGAGAGAAGTGAAACGCTGTGTGCCAGTGGGGTTTGAGGCAGGGGTGGGGTAGGGTGGGGTGGGGTGTCCTTTGGCTCTACACACCTGATTTGAATACATTTTTAGGGACATTTCTATTATTCTCACATCATTCTCTCAATCTTAATTTCTCTCTAACCCCCCCAATACACAAATACACTGGGGCTGAGACAAGAAAGGGAGTCAGGGGAAGAGAGCCTTTGCACGTAAATCTTCTGAAGGATAAACTCTACACTGGTAGGAAATCAGACCTCCTGCTGAGTCATGGGGACTAGGTGTGGCTGTCACTACTGACCTCCTCTCGTTTTATTCTATAATGCTAATTATCTGGCAGCTTCTCCCTCAAAGGTTAGCTTTGAGTAACAGACTTGTGCGTGATGAGACCTAACGGGCCTAGGGACATTTTCTGGCCAGCTTGCAGTCACATCTGAGATTTCACCATGTAAGCGCCACTTCTCCAAGCTGAGCAGCGGCAGGTGCGGACATCCTGGGAGCAGCGCTCCGCAAGGCGGCTCAGCCAACACTGCAAAGTGGATTTGTTGATTCAGGCCATTCTGACCAAGGCATCTAGTTGGGAGCTTAAATCTACTGGTCCAAGATAAAGGCCAGCAGTCTGGGAAGAGAGAGGCTTGCAGCTTTGCAATACAGGGAGGAAAGAAGGAAAGGACTTCAATAAGAGATGTCACTTACTTCTTGGGTGCTGAAGACCAACTTTGGTAAGCTTAGATGAAAGCACACAATGGAGACCTATCCTCCCTACTCCGTTACCTCAACTACCTGTGGGGCCTGGATAAAGGTGACCAGAAGTCACCTGAACTAGATGCTGAAGCTGGAAAGCACAGTGCATGCAGCGTGGCTGTCCTGCTCATTCACTCTGCACATGACGATCCTGAGTCCCCAAAAGGCCCAGGCAACCTCAAGGAACCACAGAGTGGTGTGAAGTGGTGAGGTGTGACCAGAACTGTGGCTCTGGCAGAGAATTGTGGCTTTGGCGGTGTGATGCTCTCTCAAATGTATCTTTCTGCCTTCAGGCAGGAGGCCAGAAAACGGGGTTTATAAGAACCGAGTTTGAGTCTGGCATATGATAGACGATTTTGTAGCTGCAGCCAGATGGCAGGCAGCATGTTAGCTAAGAGAATAGCAGATAGACATTTAGCATCATTTACACATGGGTTCACGTCTGACCTACTGATTTGCTCATGGGACATAAGGCAGGTGACTATGCCGAGTTTCAGTTCCCATATCAGTAAAATGGGGAGAACACTGAAATGTAGTGTTGTTGGAAGGATTAATGAGGTGACATGAATAAAGTTTGGTTCCTCAAACCTGAATGAGCAGATGAATCACTTGAGGATCTTGTTAAACTGAAGGTTCTGGATTCGTGTTCTTAAGAGCTGCTGAGAAATTGCATTTCTAACACATTCCCAGGTACTTTCCAGATGGAGACAATTTTTTTTTTTTAATTTATGACTTTTAACTTTGAAATAATTTACACAGCAGAGTCGCGCAGCGGAAGCGTGCTGGGCCCATAACTTTGAAATAATTTTGTACTTGCAAAAAAGTTGGAAAAAAGAATAGTAGAAAGAGTTCCTGGTGAGCTTTCACCCAGCTTCCCCAAATGTTAACACCTTGCCTATAATCATAGGTCAGTGATCAAAACAAGGAAATTGGCATTGAAAAAACTCTATTAACTAGTCTTCAGACATTTTTCAAATTTCATCAGTTTTCTCACTAATGTCCTTTTTCTGGACCATGATCCATCCAGATCACACATAGTATTTAGCAGTCCTGTCACCTCAGTCTGCTTTGATCTGGGGCAGATTACATGTGAGACTTTCAGTGAGGGACAGCTGTCACACTGATAACCCACTTGAATTTCTTACACTTCTTTGAATTCAAGTGGTTCTGAAATGGCATTTGTTTTTTTTTTGTTTTGTTTTTTTTTTTTTTTTTTTAATAGTTAACCATTTTTTTTTTTTTTAATTTTATTTTGTCGATATACATTGTGGCTGATTATTGCTCCCCATCACCAAAACCTCCCTCCCTTCTCCCTCCCCCCCCAACAATGTCCTTTCTGTTTGCTTGTTGTATCAACTTCAAATAATTGTGGTTGTTATATCTTCTTCCCCCCCCCCCCGGTTTGTGTGTGTGTGTGTGTATGTGTGTGTGTGAATTTATATATTAATTTTTAGCTCCCTCCAATAAGTGAGAACATGTGGTATTTCTCTTTCTGTGCCTGACTTGTTTCACTTAATATAATTCTCTCAAGGTCCATCCATGTTGTTGCAAATGGCAGTATTTCATTTGTTTTTGTAGCTGAGTAGTATTCCATTGTGTAGATGTACCACATTTTCCGTATCCACTCATCTGATGATGGGCATTTGGGCTGGTTCCAACTCTTGGCTATTGTAAAGAGTGCTGCGATGAACATTGGGGAACAGGTATACCTTCGACTTGATGATTTCCATTCCTCTGGGTATATTCCCAACAGTGGGATGGCTGGGTCGTATGGTAGATCTATTTGCAATTGTTTAAGGAACTTCCATACCATTTTCCATAGAGGCTGCACCAATTTGCAGTCCCACCAACAATGTATGAGAGTTCCTTTTTCTCCGCAGCCTCGCCAGCATTTATCGTTCATAGTCTTTTGGATTTTAGCCATCCTAACTGGGGTTAGATGGTATCTCAATGTGGTTTTGATTTGCATTTCCCGGATGCTGAGTGATGTTGAGCATTTTTTCATATGTCTGTTGGCCATTTGTATATCTTCCTTAGAGAAATGCCTACTTAGCTCTTTTGCCCATTTTTTAATTGGGTTGCTTGTTTTCTTCTTGTAAAGTTGTTTGAGTTCCTTATATATTCTGGATATTAATCCTTTGTCAGATGTATATTTTGCAAATATTTTCTCCCACTCTGCTGGTTGTCTTTTAACTCTTTTAATTGTTTCTTTTGCTGTGCAGAAGCTTTTTAGTTTGATATAATCCCATTTGTTTATTTTTCCTTTGGTTGCCCGTGCTTTTGGGGTCGTATTCATGAAGTCTGTGCCCAGTCCTATTTCCTGAAGTGTTTCTCCTATGTTTTCTTTAAGAAGTTTTATTGTCTCAGGGTGTATATTTAAATCCTTAATCCATTTTGAGTTGATTTTAGTATATGGTGAGAGGTATGGATCTAGTTTCATTCTCCTGCATATCGATATCCAGTTATCCCAGCACCACTTGCTGAAGAGGCAGTCCCTTCCCCAGTGAATAGGCTTGGTGCCTTTGTCAAAGATCAGATGGCAGTAAGTGTGTGGGTTGATTTCTGGATTCTCTATTCTATTCCATTGGTCAGTGTGTCTGTTTTTATGCCAGTACCATACTGTTTTGGTTATTATAACTTTGTAGTATAGCTTAAAGTCAGGTAGTGTTATGCCTCCAGCTTTATTTTTTTTGCTCAGCATTGCTTTGGCTATTCGTGGTCTTTTATTGTTCCATATAAATGTCTGAATAGTTTTTTCCATTTCTGAGAAAAATGTCTTTGGAATTTTGATGGGGATTGCATTGAATTTGTATATCACTTTGGGTAGTATGGACATTTTCACTATGTTGATTCTTCCAATCCAAGAGCATGGAATATCTTTCCATCTTCTTGTATCCTCTCTAATTTCTCTCAGCAGTGGTTTGTAGTTCTCATTATAGAGATTTTTCACCTCCTTGGTTAACTCAATTCCTAAGTATTTTATTTTTTTGGTGGCTATTGTAAATGGGCAGGCTTTCTTCATTTCTCGTTCTGCATGTTCACTATTGGAGAAAAGAAATGCAACTGATTTTTGTGTGTTGATTTTGTATCCTGCTACTGTGCTGAAATCATTTATCAATTCCAACAGTTTTTTTGTAGAGGTTTTAGGCTGTTCGATATATAGGATCATGTCATCTGCAAACAGGGACAGTTTGACTTCATCTTTTCCAATCTGGATGCCCTTTATTTCCTTCTCTTCTCTGATTGCTCTGGCTAGTACTTCCAACACTATGTTGAATAGGAGTGGTGAGAGTGGGCATCCTTGTCTAGTTCCTGTTCTTAAAGGAAAAGCTTTCAGCTTTTCCCCATTCAGGATGATATTGGCAGTGGGTTTGGCATATATGGCTTTAATTATGTTGAGATACTTTCCCTCTATACCTAACTTATAGAGGGTCTTTGTCATGAATGAGTGCTGAACTTTATCAAATGCTTTTTCAGCATCTATAGAGATGATCATATGGTCCTTGTGTTTGAGTTTATTAATATGGTGTATCACATTTATTGATTTGCGTATGTTGAACCAACCTTGCATCCCTGGGATGAATCCCACTTGATCGTGATGAATAATTTTTCGTATGTGTTGCTGTATTCTGTTTGCTAGTATTTTAGTGAGGATTTTTGCATCTATATTCATCAAGGATATCGGCCTGTAGTTTTCTTTTTTGGTTATATCTTTACCTGGTTTTGGTATCAGGATGATGTTTGCTTCATAGAATGAGTTTGGGAGATTTGCGTCCGTTTCAATCTTTTGGAATAGTTTGTAAAGAATCGGTGTCAATTCCTCTTTGAATGTTTGGTAAAATTCTGCTGTGAAGCCATCTGGTCCTGGGCTTTTCTTTGTTGGGAGCCTTCTGATAACAGCTTCAATCTCCTTTATTGTTATTGGTCTGTTCAAATTTTCTACGTCTTCACGGTTCAGTTTTGGGAGCTTGTGTGTGTCCAGAAATTTATCCATTTCCTCCAGATTTTCAAATTTGTTGGCGTATAGTTGTTTATAGTAGTCTCGAATGATTCCTTGTATTTCAGATGAATCAGTTGTAATATCGCCTTTTTCATTTCTAATTTTTGTTATTTGAGTCTTCTCTCTTCTTTTTTTTGTTAGCCATGCTAATGGTTTGTCAATTTTATTTATCTTTTCAAAAAACCAACTTTTTGATTCGTTGATCTTTTGAATTGTTTTTTGGTTTTCAATTTCATTCAGTTCTGCTCTGATCTTAATGATTTCTTTCCGTCTGCTAACTTTAGGATTGGATTGTTCTTGTTTTTCTAGTTCTTTAAGGTGAAGTGTTAGGTTGTTCACTTGCCATCTTTCCATTCTTCTGAAGTGAGCATTTAATGCAATAAATTTTCCCCTCAATACTGCTTTTGCAGTATCCCACAGGTTTTGGTATGATGTATCATTGTTTTCATTAGTTTCAATAAACTTTTTGATTTCCTGCTTGATTTCTTCTTGGACCCATATGTCATTAAGTAGAATGCTGTTTAATTTCCATGTGTTTGTATAGTTTCCAGAGTTTTGTTTGTTATTAATTTCTAGTTTTAATCCATTGTGGTCTGAGAAGATACATGGGATAATTCCAATTTTTTTGAATTTATTGAGACTTGATTTGTGACCTAATATGTGATCTATCCTGGAGAATGATCCATGTGCTGATGAGAAGAATGAATATTCTGAGGTTGTTGGGTGGAATGTTCTGTAGATATCTGCCAATTCCAATTGGTCTAGAGTCTTGTTTAGATCTTGTGTTTCTCTACTGATTCTTTGCCTAGATGATCTGTCTAATATTGACAGTGGAGTGTTCAGGTCCCCTGCTATTATGGTATTAGTGTCTATTTCCTTCTTTAGGTCTAATAGAGTTTGTTTTATAAATCTGGCTGCTCCAACATTGGGTGCGTACATATTTATGATTGTTATGTCTTCTTGATGGATCAGTCCTTTTATCATTAAGTAGTGTCCCTCATTGTCTCTTTTTATGGTTTTTAGTTTAAAGTCTATTTTGTCAGATATAAGAATAGCCACTCCAGCTCGTTTTTCTTTTCTGTTTGCATGGTAAATCTTTTTCCATCCTTTCACTCTTAGTCTGTGTGAATCTTTATGGGTGAGGTGGGTCTCTTGTAGGCAGCATATAGTTGGGTCCTGCTTTTTGATCCAGTCAGCCAGTCTGTGTCTTTTAATTGGGGAATTTAAGCCTTTAACATTAAGAGTTGTTATTGAAAGGTGTTGATTTATTCCTAGCATTTTATTGGTTGTTTGGTTGTCTTAGGTGTCTTTTGTTCCTTGCTTTCTGATTTACTGTTTGGTTTCTTTGTTTGTTGGTTCCTTAGGTTGTAGATAGTGTTTTTGTTAGCTTGTTTTCTCTTCATGAATGCCATTTTTATTGTACTAGCGGGTTTAGATTTTTCTTAGGTTTTTATGGCAGTGGTAGTTATTTTTCAGGAACCAAACCCAGTACTCCCTTGAGGATTTCTTGTAAGGGTGGTCTTGTGGTAGTGAACTCCCGCAGTTTTTGTTTGTCTGAGAAATATACTATTTGCCCCTCATTTCGGAAGGATAGCCTTGCAGGGTAGAGTATTCTTGGCTGGCAATCTTTGTCTTTTAGTATTTTGAAAATATCATCCCATTCCTTTCTAGCTTTTAGGGTTTGTGATGAAAAGTCTGATGTTAACCTGATTGGGGCTCCCTTATAGGTGATTTGACGCTTCTCTCTTGCAGCTTTTAAGATTCTCTCTTTGTCTCTGAGTTTTGCCAATTTGACTATGACATGTCTTGGAGAAGGCCTTTTTGGGTTGAATACGTTTGGAGATCGTTGAGCTTCCTGGATCTGAAGATCTGTGATTTTTCCTATACCTGGGAAGTTTTCTGCCACTATTTTGTTGAATATGTTTTCAATGGAATCTCCATTTTCCTCCCCTTCTGGAATACCCATGACTCGGATATTTGAGCGCTTGAGGTTGTCTGATATCTCTCTCAGATTTTCTTCCATGTCCTTAATTCTTTTTTCTTTCTTTTAGTCTGCTTGTGTTATTTCAAACAGCCCATCTTCAAGTTCAGAGGTTCTCTCTTCAACTTCGACAAGCCTGCTGGTTAAACTCTCCGTTGTGTTTTTTATTTTGCTGAATAACTTCTTCAGTTCAGCAAGTTCTGCTACATTTTTTTTCAGGACATTGATTTCCTTGTATATTTCCTCTTTCAGATCCTGTATACTTTTCCTCATTTCATCATGATGTCTAGCTGAGTTTTCTTGTATCTCATTCAGTTTCCTTAGAATTATCACTCGAAATTCCTTGTCAGTTATTTCAAGGGCTTCTTGTTCTACAGGATCTAGAGTATGAGATTTATTAACTTTTGGTGGTGTACTTTCTTGATTTTTTGTATTTCTGGTGTCTTTTTTTTGGTGTTTATTCATTGTGGCAGGGGGTTTCACAGTCCACCGGTTTGAGACTAATGACTAACTAGGATGTTGCTGTGGTTGCCAATTTGGTATGGCTCCCACCGTGACTGCTCAGTTGGCCACTAGTGTCTTGTGTGTGTGGTTGCCTCGGGTCTTGGGCTTCTCCGGGGATCCACCTTTCTGGTCAGCTTGTACTCTGCTGGGCTGGTGGATCACGTACCACAGGGTGTGTGATCTCTGTTGAGCTTTCACTTTCTGTACAGGACTTCTCCCCGTTCGGTGTGCTCTGGCCCAGGCTGTTAGATCGTGCAGTGGCGACCCCACCGGGTGTGTGGTTTCTGTCGAGTCTCCGCCTCCCTGGCTGCACGTCTCCCCCCTCTGTGCACACTGTGCTGGGCTGGGGTGTGTCTTCTGCACCCCTCGTCTATCAGCTGGGCCTTCAAGACCCTGCTCAGCACCGCCTCGCCCAGGAAGTCTACCAGGTTTCTGCTAGGCACAGACGACCGGTCTCTCTGGGTGCCTTTGTAGCACTGTGTAGATCTTTCTCGGGTCTTGTTCACCTTTGTATCCCCCCGGTATAAACCGAGTCTAGTGCCCGCCTGCAGCCTGCTCTCCGGCAGGTTCAAGCGGACCTGGGAACTCTCCTACCACACTATTCCCAACCAGAAATTCGTTAGGCTTTTTTCCAAACTGGTGGTCGCAGAGATGGTATATGCCTCCCAGTAACAGGAAGTTTACCGGGCCGGAGTCCAGGGTGTGGTGGAGTGACAGTCGGCCCGCCCGTACTTCCTAGCCCTCCCAACACTGGTCGGGACGCCCCACACCCCCAGCCCCGCCAGAGAACCGCGGAGGGAGTTGGGGAGGGAGTGGGAGAGGAGGCCGGCCCGCAGGGTCCGGAAAGCCCCGCGCCAGGCCAAGCAATTGGGCTCAGTGATGGCCGAGCAGGGCGGAGCTGCCCGCACCTGGGAAAATGGAGGCAGCACCGGGGCAGTGAGTGGCCTGGTGGTGCAGGCGGGAGCCGCGCGGGCATCCACCCCCCGAACAGAGCTGTGCCAGGGATCACTCACAGTGCTGTGCCAGGTCGGGCACTCGCTCTGTCTCTGGTTTGTTGCCTTCCGTGTTCTCGGCGCTGCCGCCTCGGGCTGTTCAGTCGCGGCGCCGCTCGGGCACTCCCAGTAATCTTCTTTAATGCCGGCCTGAAACCTCGAATCCTGAATAGGGCAGCTGGCCGCCTTCAGTGCGGCCCCAGCCTCCGGGATCCTGGCTGCATCCACAGCAGCCCTGGCGCCGTGTTCCCTGTTTCAAGACTCGGTTTTGCAGCTAAGAATCAGTTCTTTTCCTGCTCCACACTTCAAAGCTGTTGCCTGTAAATGAGGCAGCCTCTCCTGCCGGGGGCAAAGTGGCGTTGAGCCCCCACGACCGGCCAGCAGCAGCAGTCCTCCCTTAAGAGATGGCCAGAGGAAGGTCCACAAGCTTCCCGGCTGCCTGAGGCCCAGTGGCCACCTTTTCCACCTCAGCTACTCCGCGCCAGCCGCCGCAGCCGCCGCCATCTTGAAAACTCCCTGAAATGGCATTTGTAAGACTGATTTTGTAGGGTTTGGGTGATGCTAGAGAATATGCATTTTTATCAGCATGCTGGGTGACTCTGATGCAGGGGGTCCGAGGACCAGATTTTGAGAAACAACGTCCAAGGGTGGCTGGCACAGTGGCAGTAAACATTTGCTGTGTGATCTCTCCTTATACAAGGCCAGACTCTGTTTCTTAACGGCAATTTTTCAAAGCATCACGTTCACGTGGTAACATTTCTAGAGATATCTGTGTGTAGAACTGCTTCCCAATCCCTACTCCCTTTCATGACACAAGTGGAAAAACAACAATGTACCCTCTGTTTTGCAGTTTTCTTTATCACCTAACACACCCTTTCAGTTTCCACGTTTTCTGGGCAGCGATGCGGTTTCACTTTTTCCCAGAGTTTGCCACCAGGGGGCCCCAGTGACTTCCTCCTACCACTAACTGCTCACAGAAGTTGCCTATTTATCAGGTAATTAGCGAATGTTTGGAGAAAGGGTTACAGAATGTTTTATCAGACAGTTTACCACCTATGGCTTGAGAAATCTGGATCTCTTTGCCTCTGATGATATTAAAATAAATTCCAGCACCAGTGACTTTGGGCAATGTCTCTATCACTAATAATGAAAGAGGTATGTTTCCAGGAGAGGTGGGGTGTTCAGGCTTGGAACAAGCCTGGGGACTTCTGCCTGAGGGGTTTGGTCTGAGCTTTCCCTGGTTAAAGGACAGTTGTGAATAATGCAGAAGCTGTGCAGAGGCTGGAACACAGAACTGTGCGTTTGACACGCTTTCCCCACCATCTTTGGGATCATTTTTACTTCCCTTTCCCTAAGCCTCTTCCTCCAAAGGCAGCCAGTGAACAAAAATAACACTCCTCGTGTGTTATCACTACTCACCCTCATAATCCCCCCAGCACCATCAAAGGTGCTTAGAAAAGAAAGGCCGCTCTGTGTCATTGATTAGTTTATCATTCAATGGCAGATAGGGCCCAAATCTAAATATATGTGGTAGGCCGCCAAACATCTAACAACCAATCCAAAAACAACCTATTTTTAATGTTAACCGATTTCTGCAGGGATAAACACTCCCATCATGGTTTGTTTCACATTATCAACATGGTGTCACTGAATGTGGAGCTGGGAAGAGATGGGCAGGAACCCAACTGTATGTAGTATGTCTACCATGTAAATACGATGCATGTAAACTCAAGAGCGTAGATAATAATCAATATACTAAAATAACTAGGATCTATAAGTTTTGAGTGTTTATTTTGTTTTTTAAAAATATTTAAATTGTGCTAAAGTACACAATACATGAAATTTACCATCTTAACCATTTCTAAGTGTACAGTTCTGTAGTGTTAAATGTATTCATGCTGTTGTGCAACCAATCTCCAGAACTCTTTTCATCTCGTAAAACTGAATATACCCATTAAACAACTCCCTATTTCTTCTTCCCCTAGCCCCTGGAGACCCTTCTACTTTCTGTTCCTATGAGTCTCACTACTTTAGTGGAGTCATACGTAGTTGTCTTTTTGTGATTGCTTTATTTTACTTAGCGTAATGTCCTAAAGCTTCATCCATGTTGTAGCATGTGACAGGATTTCCTTCTTTTCTAAGGCTGAATAATATTTAGTTGTATGCATATACCACATTTTCTTAGTTGATGGACACTTGGGTTGCTTTTACCTCTTGGTTATTGTGAATAGTGCTGCCATGAACTGAGGTGTACAAATATCTCTTCGAGATCCTGCTTTCACTTCTTTTAGATATATACCCAGAAGTAGAATCCCTAGATCATATGATAATGTTATTTCTGAATTTTTGAGCAACTACCATACTGTTTTCCATAGTGGCTAGACCATTTTATATTCCCATCAACAGTACCAAAGTGTCCCAATGTTTCCACTCCTCACCAAACACTTATTTTCTGCTTTTTTTTTTTTTTTAAATAGTGGCCGTAATAATGGGTATGAGATGATATCTCCTCGTGGGTTTTTTTTCCCTGGTGGTATTGATTTGCATCTTTTCATATGCTTTTGTCTTATCTTCTTTGGAGAAATGTCTATTCAGGTCCTTTGCCCACTTTTAAATTGGGTTATTTTTTGCTGTTGTTGATTATGTTGAGTTATAGGAATTTTTCATACAAGGTGTCTTCAAAAAGTTTATGGAAAATGTGTAATGTAAAAAAAACTAGGTATGGCTTTCAAAGAATTTTTTGCACCCAAATAAATTCATACTAATTTGATATAATGTATCTGACCAGAATCTAGTTTGATGCACTAAGGAAGATAAGAAATTGTTTGAAAAGAGCCCCTATCATAGCAACATGAATTCTGCTAAATTAAAGCAAGAACAAACATCAAATTTATGGTGAAGCTTGGGTGGAAGAATGGTGAAATCATTGATGCTTTACAAAAAATTTATGGGGACAATGCCCCGAAAGAAATCAGCAGTTTACAGATAACTTGTTTTAAGAAGAAATGAGACTATGTTGAAAAAGAATCCCTCAGTGGAAAACCATCCACATCAATTTGCAAGAAAAAATTTGATCTTGTTCATGCCCTAAGTGAAGAGGACCAGCGATTAACAGCAGAAACAACAGTCAATCTCATAGACATCTCAGCTGGTCCAGCCTACACAATTCTGACTGAAAAATTGAAGTTGAGCAAGCATTTCACTCGATAGTGCCAAAACTGTTGCGCCCAGATTGGCTGCAGACAAGAGCAGAGTTTTCAATGGAAAAATTAAGCAAGTGGTTTCAAGAGCCTGAAGCATTTCTTTGAAGAATTGTTACAGAAGATGACACACAACTTTTCCAGTAAGATAAAACACCCTCAAAGCCATGAATGCCAAGAGGTGGAAGGGGTCCAGTCAAAGCAAAAGCAGACTCCGTCAAGAGCAAAGGGTCCTGTCAACAGGGTTTTGGGATGCTCAAGACATTTTGCTTGTTGGCTTTCCGGAGGACCAAGGAACAATAACATCTGTTTTCTATGAGAGTGTTTGAAGAAAGTTAGCCAATGCTGTAGCAGAAACATGTCTGGGAAAGCTTCACCAGAGTCCTCTTCCACCACCATGACATTCCTCTTGTCAAACAAGGGCAATTTTGTGATATAGGATCAGAATCCTTGAACTTAGTGTTATAACATCGCGTTCTAACCAACTGAGCTAACTAGCCAGCCCTGTGAGAGTTTCCATGGGAAATCATTAAGCGTCCACCTTACAGTCCTGATTTGGCTCCTGACTTCTTTTTGTTTCCTAATCTTAAAAGATCTTTAACTGGCACCTATTTTTCTTTAGTTAATTATGTAAAAAAGAGTTCATTGACATGGTTAAATTCCCAGAACCTTCAGTTCTTTAAGGATGAACTAAATGGCTGGTATTATCACTTACAAGTGTCTTGAACTTGGTGGAGCTTATGCTGAGAAATATATATATATATATTTAATTTTTATCTTTTAATTCTAATTTCCATGAACTTTTTCAAGTCTTCTTGTACAGTATGGATATTGACCCTTTAGGAGATGTATGATTTACAAATATTTTTTCCCATTCTGTAGTTGCCTTTTCAAGTTGGTTGATCGTGCCCTTTCATGCATAGAAGTTTTTAATTTTAATGTAGTACAATTTATTTATTTTTTCTTTTGTTGCCTGCACCTTTGTTGTCACATCGAAGAAATCTTGGCAAATCCAAGAAGATTTTCCCCTATGTTTTCTTCTAAGATTATTATAGTTTTAGGTCTCACATTTAGATCTTTGACTCACTTTGAGGTAATTTTTATGTGGTGCAAAATCCAAATACCATTTGTTGAAGAGACTGTTTTTTCCTCATTGAAGTGTGTTGGCACCCTTGTCAAAAATTATTGACCATGGGGGCCGGCCCATGGATCACTTGGGAGAGTGTGGTGCTGACAACACCAATCAAGGGTTAAGATCCCCTTACCAGTCATCTTTAAAAAAATATATATATATATATCGACCATATAGTGAAGGTTTTTATATTTATGGGTTTTCTATTCTGTTCCATTGGTCTATATATCTGTCTTTATGCCATTACCACACTGTCGTGATTACCATAGCTTGGTAGTAAGTTTTGTAATCAGGAGCATGAGTCCTCCAACTTGGTTCTTCTTCAAGATTGTTTTGGCCATTTGGGGTCCCTCGAGATTTAAGATGAGTTTTTCTATTTGTGCAAAAATTACTATTTGTATTTTGATAGGGATTGCATTAAATCTGTAGCTCACTTTGGATGCTGTTGACATCTTAACAGTAGCAAGTCATAATTCATGAACATGAGATGCCTTTTCATTTATTTGTGTCTTGTTTAATTTCTTTCAGCAGTGTTTTGTAGGTTTCATTGTATAAGTCTTTCATCTCCTTGGTTAAGTTTCATTCCTAAGTAATTTATTCTTAGGAGTGCTATTGTAATTGTATTGTAATTGTTTTTTAAATTTTGTTTTGAGATTATTCATTCTTACTGTATAGAAGCACAATAGATTTTTGTGTTGATTTCATATCTTACAATTTTGCTGAATTTATTTATTAGTCCTAACAGTTTTTGATGGAATCTTCAGGATTTCTATATATAATATCATATTATCTGCAATCAGAAACTATTTTCTGATTTGGATGCCTTTTATTTCTTTTTCTTGCCTACTGCTCTGACTAGGAATCCCAAAACTATGTTGAATGGAAGTGGTGAGAGTACGCGTGTTAGTTCATTTTCTGTTACTTATAAACAGAGTACCTGAAACTGGGTAATGCATAAAAAAAGGATATTTATATCTTATAGTTTTGGAGACTGAGTCCAAGGTCCAGGGGGTGCATCTGGTGAGGGCCTTCTTCTTGGTGGAGACTTTCTGAAGAGTCTCAAAGCAGTGCAGAGAATCACATGGCAAGGGGGGAAAGTGGGTTAACACGCTCACTTGCTGTTCTTGTAAAGCCACTGGCGCTACTCTCATAATAACCCACTCATCCATTAACCATTAATCCATTCATGAGGGCACAGCCCTCATGATCCAGTCACGTCCCCAAAGCCCCACCTCTCAACACTACCACATGGGGATCAAGCTTCCACATGTGTTTTGGAGGGGACATTCAGACCATAGCAGTGGGCATTTTTGTCTTGTCTTGATCTTAGAGGAAAGATTTTAGTCTTTCACTATTGAGTATAATGTGAGCTGTGGGATTTTCGTATGTGGCCTTTTAATGTAGAGCTTTTACTCAGAACACTTTTTTTTTTTTTTTTTTAAGCCTATAGCTCCTGATATTCCCAGGTGGAATCTCACCCAAGTACTAACTGGGCACGACCCTGCTTAGCTTTTGAGATCAGAAGGGATCAGGCTCGTTCAGGTTGGTATGACTGTTGACTGCTCAGAACACTACTGACAATATGTGGGGTTTTTCTACACCAACAACCAGTTCTCCAACTCTAATAACAATAGGAAGAACAGGAAATTAAGAGTGTATCTGTATGTCAACATATTTGGCAAATAAACAAATAAAAAACTAGAACAAGTATTGAGCTGTAAATTATTTCCTCAATCCCCGTTTGACAGCATACGTTTAACAGCATAAAATTCAGTCCTTTCTAAGGGGAAGGAAATGTGTTCTTTATTATTATTATTATTTTTAACCTTGGCCTGAGTATTGTACTTGCACGATCTCATTTAATTCTCCCAACAATGAACAGTGTCGGAACTATTATTTTCCTCATTTTGGAGAAGACAAGTTTAGAGAGGTTAAGTAACTCCCACAAAGTCACACAGAGAGTCAGTGGTACAGCTGGGATTTGAACACAGCGGCCTCGGCCTCACCTGTCATCTGATCACACATTGACACGTACTAGGATATACATTGGCATCTGATTCTTGGTTATTCATACATAACTGTGTTCCTTGTCTTCTAATGCAGAGTCTCTGCAGTTCTGGCTCCATTTAAACTCTATCCACACTCTCATAGAAGCAAGGAGAAAATTTCAGCTGCCGTTCAATGCTACCTCTGGGTCAAGGGAAACTATGTTATGGAAGTATCTCAGGCTTTAGTCACCTAGGTATACCACAGTCATTTTGGGGGGAGATTTCTATTGGGTTATAATGTAATATTATTTGGATCCTTTGTAATATCTTTCATTGCAATTAATTTGCTAAGATTTTTAGAAGTTTTTTGTATTGATACTCGTGAAGCACCTTGGTCTATAGTTTTCTTGTAATTTTTTAAAAAAATTTATTTTTTCTGGTGGGAGTTTTGTTAATTTGTATCTTTGGAGGAATTTCTCCATTTCACCTAAGTTGCTAAATTTTTTGGTATAAACTTTTTAGTAATATTTCCTTATCGTTTTAACTAGAGTCTATAGTGATATAGTCCCTTCTACTCCTGATACTGGTAAATTGTGTCTTCTCTCTTTTATTCTAATTAGTCTGGCTATAGGTTTATTAATTTTATTGATATACTCAGAGGACCGGTTTTTGGTTTCACTGATTTTCTCCGTTTTACTTTTTAAAATTTACTTGATTTCCATTTTGATCTTCGTTATTTCTTTCTACTTTAGGTTTAATTTGCACTTCTCATTCTAGTTTCTTAAGAAGATAGAAGATTAGGTCATTGAATTTTTATTTTTTGTATTTCTTCTTTCTTGACAAAAAGAAATTTCCCTCTAAGCACTGTTTTAGCTATATCCCACAGCTTTTGATATTTGTACTTCAATTTTCATTTAGCTCAAAATATGTTTTAATTCTCTCTTTTGGTTTCTTCTTTGACTCATGTGATATTTAGAAGTTTGTTATTTAGTTTCCAAATATTTTGAGGATTTTTTTTTTTCCCTATAAACCCACTTTATTTAGTTTTTATTTTTAAATATGGCTTAAGTTACAGATGCTTGAGGATTAGAGGATGGTTACATTTTCCAGTGAAAGATTGGACAACAGTATTAAGGCTTAATGTATAACATTAGGATGAGAAACTTGTTTTTATTTTTTTCTTCACTAACGTTTTACCAACATTCCTGTGCCAGAGAGTAAAGCATAAATAAGAAATCAGAGCGGTGAAATTCTGGAGCCATTACAAATTCATCCCAAGATGTTTCTGCTCATCTGTCTTAATAAATCTCCTTTTACTAGTAATCAATAATGTTTGTGACTCACTGGTAATAATTCTATTAGCTGAAGAAAATGAAAGACTGCTATTATGTTTTTCTCAAAGATTTTGTAAGTGTAGCTGCCAGAACTTGTGCTTATGATAATTGCACAAGTAGAAATAAAATTTAGAGCAAAATAATAGTGATAATTACACACATTCCTCTTCAAAAACTCAATACTTCATAAACACATATCTGAACATTAATCACCTAGATATCTTAATTTATCTGAGGGTAGCAGATCTTTGACATATTTTTGGAATTTTAACAGATGAATAACTTTAAAATTCTCCTTGCATATAACTATTAAATTTTGGTGTATTCTTGATGTTATTAAATAAGGGAATTACATTAAAATGCACTTGCAGTCAATACAAGTTAATACAAAGTGGAAGAAATATCAGTAGGATGAGATCATTACACAGTACATTAGTATCTGGATGTCTAGTTCTGTCCTTGCATATAAGCACCTTCTGAAAGTTTACAGTGTAAACTTGAATCCCTCACTTTACTTTCACTAGCCTCAGTTTTGGATCTCTATTTAGAAGAGTGTAGATTTTCTAAAACTCAGATTTGATACAATTAAACAAAGCTGTGACAAACCCTTCCAAACTCAATTGCCTGGCACACGAAACTCTAAGTGACATATCTCTTTCTAGTTATCATCATATTCTGCCAAGGACCCCTGCTACCTTCTCCTACTGTATCTTATCAAAAGAAACTGAGTTCACAGAGCACCGGCAAGCAATTGAATGATTTCACATTTCCATGCTGCCAACCACCATCCTAAATATACTTAAAGAACTCCTGTTCCATCCTTGAGGATTCAGTTTACATATTCTCTCAATTGCAATTGTGGATTATTTCCCACCACTTTTTTAACATCCAGAGAGACATTGAAACACATCATCAATAGGCTCATCTTTCTTTCTGCATGGGAGGAGGCAGGTCCCAGAAGTCAAGGAGAACTAGTGGTCTTGGCCAACATATTTTACACGTCTTTGCTTCAAGATTTACAACTTGCTCATGAATCCATCTCCAAGACTTTTCTGCCCTATTTGCCTTGTGGATGCAGGAGGCTCACAGGAGCACATGGCCACTGCTCCCTATGGAGAGGAGTTTTGGAGGCAAGGAAGTCCAAAGTCCAGGGAACATATTCGATGAGGGTCTTGGTGGTGGTAACAGGGGTCTCACATGGCAGAAAATGGCAGAGCACAGATCTTGAGGATTTTCTGAACTCTGTTAATAACCCTAATTTAATTGTTGTCAGAGAAAATACTTTGTATGATTTAAATCCTTTCAAATTTATTGAGACTTCTATTATGGCCCACAGTATGGTACATCTTAGTAAATGTGTCGTGCATTTGAAGCAAATGCATATTATGCAATTGTTGGATAGAGTGTTCTATAGATGTCAATTAAGTCAGGTTGGTTGATGCTATTGTTAAAGTCCTCATTCATTTTCTCTCTACTTGTTCTACCAAGTATTGATGAAAATGTATTGAACTCTCCCTATTGTAAATGTGGATTTGCCTGTTTCTCCTTTCAATTCCATTAGTTTTTTTTTCCATTTATTTGGAATTTCTGTAATTAGATGAATAGATTTTTAGCATTGGTATGTCTTCTTGACAAAGTGATCTTTTTATCATTATGAAATTATCTTTTTAAATCCCTAGTAATATTCTTTGCTTTGAAATCTACTTTGTCTGATATTAATATATCCACTTTAGATTTCTTTTGACTAGTGTTAACACGGTATACCTTTCTCCATCCTTTTAATTTTAACCTATTTGTGTCTTTAGATTAGAATAAGTTTCTTGTAGGCAATATATGGATGGGTGATAGTCCGTTTTGTGCTGCTACAAAATACCTGAGACTAGGTAATTTATAAAGAACAGAAATTTATTTCTCACCGTTCTGGAGGCTGGGAAATCAAGATCAAAGTTCATTTATCTGGGGAGTGCTGCATCCTCTAGAGAGGAGGAACACTGTGTCCTCGCGTGACAGAAGGTGGAAGGGCAAGAGCAAGCTGGCCAAGTGCTGCGTGAAGCCACTTTTATAAGGGCCTTCCTTAATCCCATTCACAAGGGAAAAGTCCTCATGGTCTAATCATCTCTTAAAGGCCCCACTTCTTAATATCACATTGGCAACACCTGAATTTTAGAGGGGACACATTCAAACTATTGCAATAGGCTTTTAAAAATCCAGCCTGACAATCCCTGCCTTTCAGTTGGGTTATTTAGATCATTAACATTTAATATTTAATATTGTTGGGTTTAAATCTACCATCTTCATTATGTTTTCTACTTGCTCTATCTGTTCTGTTTCCCTTTTCTTCTTCTGCTTTCTTTTATGTCAATATTCAGTTTTTTACTTGTTTTATGTGGGTGGGAAACTAATTCTCCTCACTAATGCTTAGCAGAGCAGATCTACTTTTATCTATTTTATATATTGATGTTCTATAGAAGAATTCTTTCAAGAAAAGGATTTTGCTCTTTAAAAAACGTTTGAAAACAACAGCAACAATGAATAGACAAATAGTACACTGATCCCGCAAATATGCATTAACTATGTCAGGTGCTCTTGCTGTTGAGGACACAGCAATGCTTTATTCCTGAGTCTCATTTCTCATCTGTAAATTGAGGGGTGGTGGCAGTGCCATTTACATGGGACCACATAGGTAATAGCAGCATAAACTGTATAACTATATGCAGTGGACTTGTCAGGATCACGTGAGATAATGAAGCTCTGAGTGCAGTGCTGGCACCTCATAAGTGCTCAATAAATGTTAGCTGTTATTAGGGCTGGAGTAGAAAAGGTGAAGTAGAGAGGAATTCCGGGGAGCCAACAGAAGCTGGAAAAGGCAAGGAGCAGATTGTCCCCTAGAACCTCCAAAGGGAATGTGACCCTGCTGACATCTTGATTTCAACTCAGTGAAATTTATTTTGGACTTCTAGACTCTGGAACTGTGAGAGAATAAATTTCTGTTATTTTAAGCTATCCAGGTTGTGGTAATTTGTTACTGCAGTTATAGGAAACTTAATACCTGTAGTCAGAAATAAAGCCTTAGTAAGGGCCGGCCAGTTAGCTCAACTGGTTAGAACATGGTGTTATAACATCATCAAGGTCAAGGGTTCTGATCCCCTTACTGGCCAGCTGCCAGAAAAAACCAAAAAACCAGAAATAAAACCTTAGTAAACACTAATGTTCTACAATACTAATAGTCCTACATATTATATCAACCCTTTTTTGCTTTATTGTATTACGCATGTAGGGCAGATTATTCTCTAAGACGGGATTCTTTCAAAATGCATTGTTTCACATTTGCCTGTATAAAACATTTTTTAGCTTTTATACCTATTTGTTCAGAATATACCCTTGTGAGAAAAAAATGGAATTGTCACCTGGTTCTTCCAATAACGTGTCCCATAATTTCCAAGGCTACGTTAAGTATTACATTTATTTTTAAAATCCCAAGCAAGATGACTCAATTAGATATTTTCTTATCTAATGTTCTAACTTTTATATCATGTTTATTTAATTTTATCTAGCCTATCATTCAGTATGTCTCCTGGTGGAATGTAAGATACCTGGAGGCAAGGACTTTGATCACTGCTGTGTCCCCAACATATGTCCCTGACATAGCTGATAAATATTTGGTGATTCAATGTATTGTCTCTTCATTCCTCTATTGCTATTATTTCCAAACGTTTAAAAACCACTTTTATTGAAGAATTCTTATATAATACATCAATATAAAAAAATAGATAAAAGTAGACCTGCTCTACTAAGCACTACTGGGGAGTGTGAAGGCCTGACTACCTGGGTCTGTAATATATTATATATTGTTTTAATATTCATAAAAAATACTTCTAAATTTGGAGTTCAGGAAAGTTTTGATAGTCCTTTTGGAAAAATTAAATTTATATCTAGGGTAAAAAGTCACCCAGTGTGGGAGGCTTCTTGGGTTTCCGCTAGTGAAATGGACAAAAGCCTAACAATACCAGGGTAATAACAATACCAATTTCTTTAGAAACACAATAGGAATGAAAGTTATTAAGGAAGCTATGTTCAAATCTGTTTCCAGGATTATCCACAAAGTAGTGGTAGGCAAACAGCAGTACCTTTGGAGTCTGGCAGATATTGAGTTTAAATCCTAGACTGTTGCTCAATCACCATATAACCTTGAGTATAGTGATAATCCTAGTATCTACTTAAAAGGGTTATTGTGAGGATTAAAATAAATTATTATTATGCATAAGGTCTGCTCCATTGTAAATACTAAGTGGTAGTTATTAATTAGACTGTGTCAGGGTTCCCTGATGACCTATTTACCACGTTCCCTAAGGTCTTTAGTGTTTAAACTGCTCCTTTGTATTATTACATCCTTTACTTCAGTCCATTGCAACATTGGTAGCAAAGTATATGGAAAAACAGCAAGAGATTTAGACAGAAAACTTTTGAGAACATCTTCTTATTTTCAAATATGTATGATACTAATTTGTATTTTCTCTGCATTTCAGAGTTGGTGTGGCCAAAGAGAAAGTGCCACATGGATGATCATCATGGCTTGCCTGCTGTCATCCCCAAGGCAAAACTCATTTCACATTCCTGGTTGGGTATGCTTGACGAGGATCCACTTTCTTGTTGCACAATCCATTTATAAATTTGCCCGTCGACAGTGGGCATACTAGCAGATTTGGGGGACCTAGGCCACATTCTATCAGCTGGGTTTGTTTCAGACATTCTAATCCTAATCTTAATTATTCTTGAGTGTATTTAAACCAGCAGTTTACAGTTTAAATTTCTAGTGACGCTAATCAGCCGTCAAAACTGAAAGAATGTAGAACCGAATAAACAGGAGTAGTTATCCAAATTGGGAGCCTATACCTTTGAGACAGGAAATTCTTCTACAGGTAAGAATAACTCTAAAACGCCCCATCATTGACAGCTGTATTACACAGATTTAATTCCACTCTCTTGGTGATCTCACCCAGATTCATGTCTTTAAACTTCAACTATGAAGATGACTCTTTAAGGTTTGATCTCCAGCTCAAATCTCTCCTCCAAACTCGACTTTTACATAGAACTAATTGACATCTCTATTTGGATGTCTAATGGATATCTCAAACTGTCCAGAACAACTTCTGATCT